>NC_057814.1:638007835-638015838 GCF_018294505.1 Triticum aestivum
CGGGTGGCGGCGGCGATGTCGGCGGCGGTGGCTCGGGGTGAGGAGAGAAAGAGAGGGGGGGTATTTAAGGAGGGAGGGGGGGCGGCGGCTTGGGGAAGGGGTCGGCCGGCGGGCGTCGTGCGGCGGCCGGACTCGGGCGGCGATCCCGTGCGGGAAGAGGAAGGCGCGAGCGGGCCGTCGGCTGGGCTTTTGGCCCAGTCGGCGAGGGCGTTTTTTTTAAATAAGTTCCGCGGAAAAATAATACGTAGAAAAATAAATAAAAATCAGAAAAATATGTAATAAATTTTCCCCGACTAGTTAGAAAATCTAAAATAGGGTGAACATTGTTATAAAACAAAATAACTATTTTGAAAACATGCAATATTTTTTTAATGCAATAAAAATTGCAAATAAAATCCAAATAAATGCCAATAAATGATTTTAACATTTTTCCTCCAGTATTTCAATTGTTTTGGAGAAGTCATATTTTCTCCTCTCGTTTATTTAAAATGAAATATTTTTCCGGAGAGAAAAATAATTAAAACCAAAATCCTCGTTGGAAAATCAAATTTGAAAAATTCGAGAAAATCCCCAACTCTCTCCGAGGGTCCTTGAGTTGCTTAGGATTTAATGAGGATTTGTCAAAATGCAACAAAACATGATATGCAATGATGATCTATGTATAACATGCCAAATTGGAAATTTGGGATGTTACAAACCTACCCCCCTTAAGATGAATCTCGCCCTCGAGATTCGGGTTGGCTAGAAAACAGGTGGGAGTGGTTTTTCCGTAGATCTTCCTCTCGCTCCCAGGTGGCTTCATCCTCCGTGTGGTGACTCCACTGGACTTTGCAAAACTTGATAACCTTGCTGCGGGTAACTCGACTGGCATACTCAAGAATCTTAACTGGTTTCTCCTCATAAGTCAAATCACTTTCCAACTGAATCGCTTCTACTGGCACAGTATCTCTCAGCGGTATCTCAGCCATTTCTGCGTGGCACTTCTTCAACTGCGAAACATGAAATACATCATGTACTCCAGACAATCCTTCAGGCAATTCCAACTTGTAAGCAACTTCTCCCATACGTTCCAAAACTCTGTATGGTCCGATAAAACGAGGCGCTAACTTTCCTTTAACTCCAAAGCGCTTCACTCCTCGAAGTGGTGATACTCGAAGATACACTCTGTCTCCGACTTCGTGAACTGTCTCCTTTCGTTTAGAATCAGCATAACTCTTCTGCCTGGACTGGGCTACCTTGAGCCTATCGCGAATCAACCTCACTTTCAGTTCCGACTCCTTAATCAAATCTGGTCCAAACAACTGACGGTCTCCAACTTCGTCCCATAACAACGGTGTTCTACACCTCCTTCCGTATAATGCTTCGAAAGGGGCCATCTTCAAACTGGTTTGATAACTGTTGTTATACGAAAACTCCGCATATGGCAAATTGTCGTCCCAACTAGATCCATAATCTAGTGCACATGCTCTCAACATGTCCTCCAAAATGTGGTTGACTCTCTCGGTCTGTCCATCTGTCTGTGGGTGAAATGCTGTACTGAATTCCAGCCTGGTTCCCAAAGTTTCATGTAACTGCTTCCAAAACTTCGAGGTAAATTGGGTTCCTCTGTCTGATACAATGGTCCTCGGAACTCCATGCAAACATACGATCCTGGTCATGTATATCTTAGCCAACTTAGCACTGGTGTAAGTGGTCTTCACTGGAATGAAATGAGCCACTTTCGTCAAACGGCCGACTACAACCCATATCGAGTCATAGCCTGAACGAGTCCTGGGTAATCCCGTGATAAAATCCATGCCTATTTTATCCCACTTCCATTCGGGTATCGGCAATGGCTGTAGCAATCCTGCTGGCTTCTGATGCTCTGCCTTCACTCTCTGACATACATCACAAACTGCTACATACTCCGCAATATCCTTCTTCATTCCGGTCCACCAGAAAGTATTCTTCAAATCCAAATACATCTTGGTATTTCCTGGGTGAATCGAGTACGGTGAATCATGGGCTTCTTGCAAAATCAACTTCCTGATCTCCGGATCATTTGGCACATATACGCGGTCCTCGAACCATAAGGTATCGTACTCATCCTCACGAAATCCCTTGGCTTTTCCTTTGCTCATCTTCTCTTTTATCTCTTCAATCTCCTTGTCTGTCTTCTGAGCTTCTCTGATCCTTTCCATCAAGGTAGACTGAATCTCCAATGTCGATAAATAGCCTCTAGGGACTATCTCCAAACATAGCTCGCGAAGGTCCTTGGCTAACTCCTGAGGTAACTCTCCTGTTATGAGGGTGTTGACATGACTCTTGCGGATCAACGCGTCTGCTACTACGTTAGCCTTTCCAGGGTGATAATGCAATCTCATATCATAATCTTTAATGAGCTCCAACCATCTCCTCTGTCTGAGGTTTAACTCCTTCTGCGTGAAAATGTACTTCAAACTCTTGTGATCCGTGTACACCTTACAATGGTTTCCGATGAGAAAATGTCTCCATGTTTTCAATGCATGCACCACGGCTGCTAATTCCAAATCGTGCATAGCATAATTCTTCTCATGGGGTTTAAGTTGTCGTGAAGCATACGAAACAACTCTTCCTTCCTGCATAAGCACTGCTCCAAGTCCTCGACGAGAGGCGTCGCAATAAACTTCATTGTCCTTGCGTTGATCAGGCAGAACCAACACTGGTGATGTAACCAATCGTTTCTTCAACTCTTGGAAACTAGCTTCACATTCCTCAGTCCAATTGAATTTGGTGTCCTTCTTCAATAGCTCAGTCATGGGCTTAGCAATCTTTGAGAAATTCTCGATAAATCTCCGGTAGTATCCTGCAAGTCCAAGAAAACTCCGGATTTCTCCAACTGTCGTGGGTGATTCCCAACTTGTCACTGTGTCAACCTTGGCAGGGTCTACTGCTATTCCTTCTCCAGAAATAACATGTCCAAGGAATCCAACTTCCTTTAGCCAAAACTCACACTTACTGAACTTGGCATACAACTGATGTTCTCTGAGCTTCTCAAGTACCAATCGCAAATGCTCCTCATGCTCTTCTTCATCCTTGGAAAAGATTAAAATATCATCAATGAACACCACGACGAACTTATCCAAAAACTCCATAAACACTTTGTTCATCAGGTTCATGAAATAGTCAGGTGCATTAGTTAGACCAAATGACATAACGGTATACTCATACAATCCATATCTGGTGGTAAATGCCGTCTTGGGTATATCCTGCTCTCGAATCTTTAACTGATGGTATCCTGATCGTAGATCGATCTTGGAAAATACTTTAGCTCCTTGCAGGCGGTCAAACAAATCATTGATCATCGGCAGTGGGTACTTGTTTTTGATGGTCACTTCATTCAATCCTCGGTAATCAACAACCATCCTCAGCGATCCATCTTTCTTCTCCACTAGAAGTACTGGTGATCCCCAAGGTGATGAACTTGGGCGAATATAACCTTTATCCAGTAACTCCTTGATCTGCTTCTTAATTTCCTCCAAATCCTTTGCGGGCATCCTGTACGGTCTCTTAGATATTGGCCCTGTGCCTGGCAAAAGTTCAATCAAAAACTCAATGTCTCTATCTGGTGGCATGCCTGGCAATTCTTCTGGAAATACATCCGGATAGTCCTTCACCACTGGTACTTCCTCCTGTACAACTCCTGATAAGGAATTCACTTGAGTCCTCTTCGGCATATGCCTGGATACATACTTGATCCTTTTTCCTTCCGGGGTGGTAAGCAAAATCGTCTTGCTGGCACAATCGATGTTTCCTCCATACAACGATAGCCAATCCATTCCCAAAATCACATCCAAACCTTGCGATTCCAAAACAATGAGGTCTGAGGGGAAAACATGCCTACCAATGGCCAACGGTATCTGAAAACATCCTTGAGTGGCCATATACTCTGCTCCTGGCGAGGTTACTAACATGGGGCTTTTGAGAACTTGGGTGGACATCTTAAACTTGTTTACGAATCCCCTTGATATGTATGAATGCGATGCACCAGTATCAAAAAGAACGGTTGCAGTAAATGACTTAACCAAAAACTTACCTATTACTGCATCAGGCTGAGCTTCAACCTCCTCCACGCTCACGTGGTTCACATGTCCTTTGTTGAACGGGTTCGGCTTCTTCCCAGAGCTTCCATTGCCAGTTCCATTTTGGGCTTCGGGACAATCAGTAGCATAATGTCCCGTCTTCTGGCACTTGAAACAGGTAATGTGACTTAGATCTCTCTTGGTTGGGGTAGATGGGTTGGTGCGGTTCTGTCCGTTTCCTCCTCCATTCCCATTACCATTCTTGGAGCCATTATGGTTGTGCGAGCTACCTCCTCCATGGGTATGCTGAAACTGTCCTCCCGGCTTCGGGGTAAATCGTGGCTTCTGCTGGGCTCCAGAATTGTACTTCCCTTGTCCATACTTCCTCTTGCGGTTTTCAATCTGCTGTTGCTTCCCTTCAATCATGAGAGCTCTATCTACCAGCTCCTGGTAGTTGTTGAAAGTTGCTACCATCAACTGCATACTCAGCTCATCATTCAATCCTTCCAGAAACTTCTCCTGCTTGGCAGCATCTGTAGCAACGTCATCTGGTGCATAACGTGCTAACTTACTGAAATCCTCCACATACTGGCCTACGGTGCGTCCTCCTTGGCGTAGGTTGCGAAACTCACGCTTCTTCATAGCCATAGCTCCTGCTGAAACATGAGCTGTACGGAAAGCTTGCTGAAACTGGTCCCATGTGACAGTGTCAATAGGATGCGTGGCTGTGTAATTCTCCCACCATGATGCTGCGGGTCCATCAAGCTGATGTGCGGCAAAACGCACTCTTTCCGCATCTGTGCATCCTGCAGTGGTCAACTCCCTTCCAACTTTGCGGAGCCAATCATCTGCTACAATCGGCTCGGTGCTATTGGAAAACACCGGTGGGTTTAGCCTTAAGAAACGGGCTAAGTGGTCAACAGGTGGTGGTGGCGGTGGGTTGTTGTTGTTGTTGCCTTGGTTCTGCACTAACACTTGCATCAGGGCATTCTGCTGCTGAATCAACTAGGTGATCTCTGGCGGGAAAACAAATCCGGTGTCGCGTCCCGGAGGCATCTGATAGGTTTAGAAAAGATGAGAGTTAAGAGTAGAATGAGGTCTAGAGAGAAAACACTACCCATATGCTCATGAGACAAATTCAATCAATATCACTCAATCAATCCAAACAAGGCAAAACAATCGATCTAGCTAGCGTTACAAAGTGCTTGAACTATACTACTAAATGGGGGAAAACTACTACTGATATGGTGGTCTACTAGAAATTCTGATCCGTTGAAGACTCCATGATGTCTGCTCTAGCTTCATCAATCCATTCGTCTTAACTTCGTTCCGAATCGGTGTCGTCGATGATGATGTAGTTATCCAGACAAGTGCATTCGTCGACTTCTGTTTTTGGCACTGGATTTCCCACGAATGATCCAATCTTATTCTCCAGGTCGTCAATCTTCCCGACTAGTGCGTTGATTTCCTCCAAATAATCTTCGCGTGTAGTCTTGAGTTCTTCTTGGAGTTCCTTGATCTTCGTGAATGCCTTCTTTAGTTCTTCCTTGTCCGTGCACATCTGATTCTCCTAGCGTCGAATATGTTGGTTCTGCTCCTGGATGAAAGCTGCAATTGATCCATCCTTCTTGGTCTTGATCATCTCCCATTGCGCGTCTCGACGTCCACAAATCTGGTAAATTGTATCCTTAAGCTCCTGGTGATAGACTTCTCCAATGCGTCCCATGGCGATGTGTGCGGCCATGCTCTTCCCTAAACTCCAAGTTGGTGCTTCGAAAACCAATCTCATGGGTTCCGTAATTGGCACAAATGTCCTTCCTGGAATGATAACTTGAATCTTCCAGCTCTCCTCTTCAGGTAATGTGGCGTTGTAGGTTCCGGTGACGCTTGGTATTCCTATGTTCAAGTACTTGGTGACTTCCTTTAAATGTCGTCCAAACGGCGTGTCTTCATCTGGTTGCATGAACTTGCTCCTTGCATTCGCCATTCCTAAAAGAGTAGAAAGTGGAGAGGGGTCAGAAATGAGAAGAGAGAAGTTTTTTTTCTAGGGCTTAAGCTTAGTGGTCGTGTCCTACAGTCAGCGTGTGCTCTGATACCAACTTTGTAGTGACCAGACCTCAAATGGCCTGTGCTGCTATGCACCAGTGTCATCCCTGGATCAGTAATGCTGACACGCACAGTACAAATGGAGGATTTATAACAGAGTAGCAATCACACACTTATTACATCAAAAGATCTCCAAAGAGATTAAGTATGAAAACATGGCTTAAGGCCATCTAATAACGATAACAGCGGAAGACTTGGAAGATAAGTGAGTCCATCAACTCCAGCGGCATCACTGAGTATAAGACCACGACCTAAGGCACCTTACTCGTCGTCTGAAAAGTCTGCAACATGAAACGTTGCAGCCCGAAAACGGGTCAGCACATAGAATATGCTGGCAATGTAACACATAGAGAACAATGAACAATGATATTGCTATACTATATGCATTTATGGCTGGTGGAAGGCTCTATGGTTACAGTTTTGCGAAAAGCCAATTTTAGCCTACTGCAAAGGAATACATTTTGTTTAACTATCATGGTGGTTGAAACATTGAGAAGGTACCTCCAACTCAATCCCAATTAAGTATCATCATTAACCCAACAAAATTAATTATAAGTATCACGGTGATGAGATTCAAATGATAATCCAGGTACTAGGTACTCAAGTTGTCCATAACCGGGGACACGGCTAATCATGATCAGTTTGTACACTCTGCAGAGGTTTGCGCAATTTTCCCCACAAGACTCGATCGCCTCCGCTTGATTCTCGCACTACATGATGTTTGAGAAACGGATGACCGAGACACAGTCTTTCAGAAACAATCACTCTTTACTCTGGATGGACCGGTACACCTACTTTCCCCTACATCTGCTAGTCCACCTCTTCAAGAGATCCTGTAACCTACTCAGCTATGCTAGAGCCCATAATAGCTTGTGGCTGCACACGGAAGTTTCTAGCATGAATAATCTTATGATCCCTTTGAGCCTGGGTGGCGGACCTTATACATACAGACAACACTGGGTTCTCCAGGTGCCTCAATCCACCCAGATGTGAGTTTTAGTTGCCACCTTAAGTTGAACCATTATTAAACATCTCACATCTGTCATGAATATCACTCAAACCCAATCCACATCTACGCATAGCATGGCATTGATAAAGCAACGTAGAAGTAACTCCCAAGGGTTTGAATAGAAACAGGTAATAGGTACTACCTCAACTACTTCCCAATACCCACAGTTTATTTAGATCCTAATCATGCAATGTGTTTGAGGAAATAGATCTAATGCAATAAAACTGGGTATGAACGGGATATGATCAAAGTGTTACTTGCCTTGCTGATGATCCGCAAAAACCTAGCGATTCGAAGTAACAAGCGGCACACTCCGGGTACTCTATCGCAAACAAACAAGCATACAATCAGTACTCATCTAATGCACAGGTAAAACTCGAATGAAAGATCCAACCAGAAAGTTCAACTTAAGAACTCCGGTTTGCAAAAAGAATCAACTCGAAAGAAGCAACGAAAGTCGAACGGCGAAAGAAAGAAACTTCGTCTGCTAATCTGGATCTAGGTCAAATTTTACTGTAGCAAAAACTTGTTTGAGTAGGTTAAACGGAAAGAGAATTTCGAGACGAAACTCTAGGCGCTTGAATCGCCTGATTCCGATAAACGAGCGAGAAGTTAAACAGATTCGAAAATTCGATCAGAAATCGAATCTGAGAAAATAACGAGAAAATCCAACGAAAAAGAAAAACGGATGAACGGTTAAACAACGGACGTTCGTTAACAGAGAAAAACCGACGAACGCGTTCGTTAAAACGAACGGTTCGGTGAACGCTCGCAAAATAAGAAAACCGAAAAAAACTGATCTAGGGTTTTTTTTTTTACAGAAAACCGGTCAACGAGGAAAAACGGCC
>NC_057814.1:638016239-638061594 GCF_018294505.1 Triticum aestivum
GTCGGCGGCGGCGGCTCGGGGTGAGGAGAGAAAGAGAGGGGGGGTATTTAAGGAGGGAGGGGGGCGGCGGCTTGGGGAAGGGGTCGGCCGGCGGGCGTCGTGCGGCGGCCGGACTCGGGCGGCGATCCCGTGCGGGAAGAGGAAGGCGCGAGCGGGCCGTCGGCTGGGCCTTTGGCCCAGTCGGCGCGGGCATTTTTTTTAAATAAGTTCCGCGGAAAAGTAATACGTATAAAAATAAATAAAAATTAGAAAAATATGAAATAAATTTTCCCCGTCTAGTTAGAAAATCTAGAATAGGGTGAACATTTTTATAAAACAAAATAAATATTTTGAAAACATGCAATATTTTTTTAATGCAATAAAAATTGCAAATAAAATCCAAATAAATGCCAATAAATGATTTTAACATTTTCCTCCAGTATTTCAATTGTTTTGGAGAAGTCATATTTTCTCCTCTCGTTTATTTAAAATGAAATATTTTTCCGGAGAGAAAAATAATTAAAAGCAAAATCCTCGTTGGAAAATCAAATTTGAAAAATTCGAGAAAATCCCCAACTCTCTCCGAGGGTCCTTGAGTTGCTTAGTATTTAACGAGGATTTGTCAAAATGCAACAAAACATGATATGCAATGATGTTCTATGTATAACATTCCAAATTGGAAATTTGGGATGTTACAGACATACTTGAGAGGCTCAACACACATGAGTTCCAGGTATCTGAGAAAAGAGATATCTATGGTCCCAACTTTGGCCGAACTCGTGCTTTGAAGGCAAAGGCTGTTTCCTCATCTGAAGAAGAATCTGACTACAGTTCCGGTGATCCTGAAGACATTGGAAAGGAGCTTGCTATGCTTGTGAAGAAGTTCCAGAAGTTCACTAGGAAGAAAGGCTTTAGAAAGTCTTTACGATCCAACTCAAGAAATGATGAAGCTTCCACCCATGACCACAAGAAGAGAACATGTCACAAGTGCAAGAAACCTGGTCACTACATCTTTGAGTGTCCACAGTGGGACAATGAGAAGAAAAAGAAGAAGAGCAAGGAATATGATTTTGATGACAAGAAGAATAAGAAATACTCAAAATCTTCTTCCAAGTCCTCTTCCAAGTCTTCATCACACAAGAAGAGTTCATCTGGCAAGGCTCGTGCTTTTGTTGGCAAGGAGATGGATTTAGAGGAGGAGTATGCTTCTGAGGAGGCAGAGGTGGAGTCTGAAGAGGAATCGAACTCTGGTGTTGCGAGTCTGGCTTTAGCTCCAGCATACGTCGCCAAGTCCATCTTCAACACTGAAGATAATGGCTCCATCACCAACGCTGGTAACAATGACAAGGACGACTCTGCTCCCACCTACTGCTTCATGGCACGCGGTGCCAAGGTAAACTCACGCAATGCTTACTTTCAAACCTCAAGCGAAGATGACTCTGATTGTGAATCCAAACCCAGCTACAAAACACTTGCTAAAATTGCTACTGAACAACAGAAAGCCATGGAACATATTCAAAAACTGTTAGACAAAAGCGATGACCTGTTGGACGCTGAAATGACTCGATCTTAGTCCTTAATTGAAGACATAAAAATCTTCATGTTAAGTATGAGCAACTTGAAAGTCGTCATGAAACGCTCTCAACAACTCATGAAAAGCTTTCCTATGATTATCTTCAAAGGAAACAAGAACTTGAGAAATTGAGAGCTGTTCATGAAGATCTTCAAAAAGAAAATGAGTCACTTCGTGCTCAGTAGATCAGTCTCGCTCAGGAAGGATTTGAACCACCATGTCTAAAATGCCTTGAGTGTGATAACGCTACTTCTATTGCTGAATGCTCTACTGCTGCTGCTGTTGCAATATCTTCGACTGTTGATGTGGTAACTAGCCCCTCTGCGGAGGATAGCACTGCTGTTGCTGATGAGAATGCTAGGTTGAAGACATTGCTTGAGACAGGGATGTACAAAAGTCTCAAAGGGCATCAGACACTATGTGATGTTCTCAAAAAGCTGATTTTGAACTGAAACCCTAGGAAAGAGGGTATTGGGTTCGAGAGGAAAATGAATGTTGATGGTTCTTACTGGAAGCCTGAGCAGTACCCCAAAACCACATGGGTTGCTGCAAATGGACCTTCAGTAGATCCATCCACCTTATCTGGATTCACTTGCGCTAACTCAATTATCATTGATGAATCTTTTGATGCAAACTATAAACTGTTTAAGAATCAGAATGGTGAAGTGTTTGCCAGGTATATTGGTACTAACTGCAGGAATGGACCACCTATGAAGAAGATCTGGGTGCATAAACAGTGTCTTGAGAATCTTCCTGTGAATGTCATCATGACACCACCAGGGAAGAAGACAAACCCCAGACCTAAGGCTTCATACGGCCCAAAGGCTTCATACAGACACAAGACTCATTCGAGTCACCCTAACGCCAATGTTTTGCAGGAAAATCATAATCAGATGTATGAATATGAGCGTGTTTCTTCAAACCGCTATGTTCATAAGACTAAGAATTTTTCTGCCTATTCATATGAGTATTATTCACTACCTGCAAGGCTATTTGCTAGGGCTTCAAAGGCGAAGTTCTAAGATGCTGAACTTAGACTCATTGCTTCGAAGCCACCCCTGAAAATGTGGGTGGTTAAGAACACTTAACTCTCTTTTGCAGGGGAAGGTCTCTAGCCGGAAATCAAAGGCGTCCGATGCTATTGCTGGGGACCTAAAACATATTATGGGACGCAAGATAAAATGCCTAAATGGTCTTACTATGTATTTTGTTCCTGAATCGCTTGCCAGTCATCCTATCAGTCCTAACCTTGATCTGAGCTTTGATAATCCTCTTGTGTGTCAAATGTTTATGCTTCACAATACTCTTTGTGAAGCCTATCCTCCTAACTGTACTGTAGGGTGGGAAGACGACGAGCCTCGGCAAGATCCTTGCCGAGGACACTTGTAACAATCTAATAGAGGAGGATGGCTCTCCCACCTCTCCTCTCTCTCCCACCTGCTTGCCACCTACAATGGCGATCTCTAGCTCCATCATCCATGGAAAGCTTGCTGCATTGGGATTTTGCTCCGGGCCTTGCCCTTGCAGACCAGGTGAGAAGGAAATTTGGGTCCACTGTTCATTTCTCTCCTTCCTGAGACGCCAAAGAGTTCTTTTTGGTCGTTTCTTTCTCCTCGGCCTCGTTCCCTCTTGATGTTGAAACAGTGGGGATTGCCTTGCAATGCTGTCTTGGAGGGATTTCTTCTGGCTTCAGGGTGTCTCAGACTAATGCCCGGTCTTTTCGCTTCTCTGTGGCTAATAACAAAGTGGGACATTTTGTCTATGGTCTCAAAGACCGTATTTGGCCTGACTTTGTTTGCCATTTCCATCTGTTCAATGGACGTTTTGTTAAAGCTCATTCTATTGATCGTCATTGGCATGCTGATACTGAGCTGGCTGAAATCATGGACCGGAAATCCATTGCTCTGAAATCCTCTCTGAAGTTTCTTACTCCCAAAGGAGACTTGGATCATTCCTCTGTGAAAGTTCTTAGCAAATTTGGGCTTATTAAGATGGATAACTGGAATTTTTCAAACAAAAATGCCCATGAAGCTTCATCATCATCGGTTCAGGATCAACACATTCATTTTGGCTCTTTTGCTCCGTTCGGGCGTAATTTCGGCTATGGTCACTAATCACAATGCATTAATGCTCCATTACTTGGCCCAGGCGCAATATGAGGATAATCAAGTCATTGAATTCCTGACCCTTGGTGAATTTAATTGCCCGCTGAATTTTCCCTATGCTCCGCTCCCTCTCTGTTTTTTGAAATCGGCCTTAAAATATGCCCCTACTCATGAGGTTTGGCCACCCCGGCTTAAGGCGCAACATAAAGCGGATTTAGCGCAAGCACACTATTCTCATCAAGATATTGAAAATCTTGCCACTAATTGGGCGGCATTATGTTCCAAATGTCTGCAATGGGGACACACCCGGATCAATTGTGAAGCAAGGATTATTTGCATTAACTGCTCCGGGCCGGATCATAAAACATTTAATTTCCCCAAGCGTGCCTCGGCCCCTCAATTTACTAGGCAAGTTCCATCAATTGGCAACAACTTGATCAATCACACCAGATCTTCTGGAGCACCCATTTCTGCTGACAAACCTGCTCGATCATCCGAGCCGTCCATCCGATGTGCTGCTTGCGGCTACTATGGCCACGTGGTCCGAGCCTGCAGGAAGCTCAAATTCCAAAAGAGGTGGAGGTGGGTAGTCAAAGATACACAACCACCCCTCCCCCTCACGCTACGCCTTCCGCCTCGAAAACCCAAAAGCCCTCGCTCTGCTCCGACCCATCACCATTGCTGCCACTCCACCTCTCTGCTCCATCGGCCATGGCCAACTACCCACTGAATCCGGTTCCGTTCCTCCCGTCGGGGTTCGCCGTCGAGCCCGGCCCGGCGGATCGTGTCGTTCGCAGCGGCATGGTGGTTGGTCCCATTGCTTCTCTCAACCATGACTTCTTGGCGATTGCTGAATCCAGCAAATATGTGCCTCTGCATCGCCGGACCATCATCCGCAATCAGATCGTGGCGGCGCTTCATGAACTGCAGCTCTTTACCACTGAGGTCAGTGACCATCCCTTCGGGATTGGGATCTTTGGGTTCGCGGATTCTTCCTGAGAGATACTGCAGTAGCCACACCTTTTGAGTTAGAGTCTGAAGATCTGCTGATTTCATTTGTACCTCACAATGAGGCGCTCAATCGCCGCACTACTTCGTTTGGTCCGAAAGTATGGCTGATGTTCTTTGGGTTTTCGTATGATTATCAAACGGATTACTACATTACCAAAGATCTGGGTGGATATGGGTCCCTGGTTTCTTGGTATAATCCCAGGCAAGATCGTAGGTTCATGTTGATCAAGGCGCGTGTCCTTCGTCTCCGTATAATCCCTAAAAGCTTCATGGTGTGGCAGCTTGCTGGTGCCCGTGATTGCTGGACGGTGCAGGTCACCATCTTGCGGAGCAACGATTGGAACGGCTTGCTGCCCGAGGTGTTGCCGACGGGGGAAGAGCCTCCTCCTCCTGACGGTAATCCTCACCCTCAGTTTGGCCCGGAGCTCATGGCCGAGCAGCTATATCAACAACAAGTCCATAATTGGCTGGTTCAGAACGGAGCGCCTCAAGCTGAAAACAATGATGCTCATGATCAAGTGCAGAATGAACAAGTCAATGGAGGTTGGGGCCAATGGCCAGCTCCTCAACCTGTGTAGTTGCCCCCCATGCCCCCTCACTTGATGAACTATCATGCGTGGCTTTCTGCTCAGGGACTGACGGTCCAGCATGGATTAGTGCCGGAGGACAACATCACTGACAACCCTTTTCAAGCCTGGAATGATTCTATTACTGCCTCTGACAGCTCCAGCTCTTCTCAGCCTGATCTTGGGATTCTGCCCTCCATGGAGGCTGCTCTCTATGATGCCATTGTGGTGCCTGATTCTCTGACAGTGACGGTGGATGTTCATGCTCATGGGCTGCGGTTTGGTCTGTCTACACAGGGAGATGAACTTTTGGCCATTCTTATGAATGAGCCCATTCCTAGGCAGCAGCTTAACAGTTTCATCTTCAATGCCATGCGCCCGATCATTGCAAATATTGGCCCCTGGAGAGAAGGTTATGGTCTGAGGAACAATAGTGCTGCTGTAGAGGTCAGAATTTCTTTGGATGATGCAGGGCTTCACTTCTCTCAGTTACAGTCTGAAAATCGGGCCATAATTAACACCTCCTCGGTGGTCATTGAAGAGATTACTGAAGAAAATGAGGAGCGGAACAATGTTGCAGTGGAGGCAATTTCGGAATCTACTGTTGGGGCTGGCACCATTATGTCCGAACCGCTCACTGAACCACTGTCTGAATCTGTTATGTTTGAATCTGCGGTTGGAGCTGGCACTACTATGACTAACCTTGTGGCTCCACCAACTGCCAGTGGGCAGCGGGCCAGGCATGCTAAGGCTACTGCCCCCATCTCTACTACTAAAGTCAGGCGCAGCTTGTGGTCCAACAAATATGATGGCTTCAAAACAGATGCTCCCAAGGACACGCGTGTTGCCTCCTCCAAGGTTAGGCCTCGCCTCATGCCCTCGATTGGTTCTTCCAGCAACGCACCTAGAACCGATGATGCAGTCCCTCCTCCTACCCCAATTTCCACTCTAGTTGAGATTGGTGTCAACAGGTGTGCCATTCCTGAAGCAGAACTTACATCTGATGCACTGCTTGCTACTGCGTCGACGGCTGACCCCTCTGATGATCAGGGGCAGCTGGCCTCTTCTTCCCAGGAGTAACTGTTTTTGCCATGTCACCTCTGCGATGCTGGAACGTCCTATCTTGGAACATCAGGGCTCTCAACTCAGAGAAGAAGCAGTTGGCTCTCTCCAATGCCATCATTTCAAGCGGTTGTGCGGTAGTTTGCTTGCAGGAGACTAAAATACCTGAAGTATCTTTTGCGTTCCTTAAAACTTGTTTCCCTAAACAATTTGATTGCTTTGCTTTTGTTCCCTCCCGCGGATCCTCTGGCGGCATCCTTACTGTTTGGAAAAGCGCTTTATTTGCGGGCACAGTCGTGTTTTCTGATGTCTTTGCATTAGTGGTCAGTTTCGTCAGCACTCAATCCTCACAAACCTGGTCGCTCGCTAATATATATGGACCGTGTGCGGGTGACGATCGTTTGGCGTATACATCTTGGTTATATGACGTCCAGATTCATAATGACCAGGATTGGTTACTCTTAAGTGATTTTAATTATATGCGAGTGCCTAATAACCGTAATAAACCGGGAGGGAATCTGAATGACATGCTTACTTTTAACGATATTATACGCAAGCAACAACTTATTGAGCTCCTGATTCAAGGTAGATCCTTTACATGGAGTAACATGCAACCTGATCCACTACTTGAACAAATAGATTGGTTCATCACCTCTTTACACTGGACCCACTCGTATCCCAAAACTCTTGTGAAACCACTCGGCAAGCCAGTTTCGGATCACATACCCTGTGTGGTTACCATTGAAACCAACATCCCTCGGAGTAAGTGAAGGAAATATGCCCTAGAGGCAATAATAAAGTATTATATATTTCCTTATATCATGATAAATGTTTATTATTCATGCTAGAATTGTATTAACCGGAAACATAATACATGTGTGAATACATAGACAAACAGAGTGTCACTAGTATGCCTCTACTTGACTAGCTCGTTAATCAAAGATGGTTATGTTTCCTAGCCATAGACATGAGTTGTCATTTGATTAACGGGATCACCTCATTAGGAGAATGACGTGATTGAGTTGACCCATTCCATTAGCTTAGCACCCGATCGTTTAGTATGTTGCTATTGCTTTCTTCATGACTTATACATGTTCCTATGACTATGAGATTATGCAACTCCCCTTTACCGGAGGAACACTTTGTGTGCTACCAAACGTCACAACGTAAATGGGTGATTATAAAGGTACTCTACAGGTGTCTCCAAAGGTACTTGTTGGGTTGGCGTATTTCGAGATTAGGATTTGTCACTCCGATTGTCGGAGAGGTATCTCTGGGCCCACTCGGTAATGCACATCACTATAAAGCCTTGCAAGCATTGTGACTAATGAGTTAGTTGCGGGATGATGTATTACGGAACGAGTAAAGAGACTTGCCGGTAACGAGATTGAACTAGGTATCGAGATACCGACGATCGAATTTCGGGCAAGTAACATACCGATGACAAAGGGAACAACGTATGTTGTTATGCGGTTTGACCGATAAAGATCTTCGTAGAATATGTGGGAGCCAATATGAGCATCCAGGTTCCGCTATTGGTTATTGACCAGAGAGGTGTCTCGGTCATGTCTACATAGTTCTCGAACCCGTAGGGTCCGCACGCTTAACGTTACGATGACAGTTTTATTATGAGTTTATGTATGTTGATGTACCGAAGGAGTTTGGAGTCCAGGATGAGATCGGGGACATGACGAGGAGTCTCGAAATGGCTGAGACGTAAAGATCGATATATTGGACGACTATATTCGGACGTCGGAAAGGTTTCGAGTGATTCGGGTATTTTTCGGAGTACCGGAGAGTTACGGGAATTCGTATTGGGCCTTAATGGGCCATACGGGAAAGGAGAGAAAGGCCCCAAAGGGAGGCCGCACCCCTCCCCATGGGCTAGTCCGAATTGGACTAGGGAGGGGGGGCGCCCCCTTCCTTCTTTCTCCTTCCCCCTTCCCTTCTCCTACTCCCACAAGGAAAGGAGGAGTCCTACTCCCTCCCCCCTTGGGCGCGCCACCTCCCCTTGGCCGGCCCTCTCCTCCTTGATCCTTTATATACGGGGGCAAGGGGGAACCCCAAGGACACACAAGTTGATATACGATATTTTAGCCGTGTGCGGTGCCCCCCTCTACCATATTACACCTCGATAATATCGTTGCGGAGCTTAGGCGAAGCCCTGCGTCGGTAGAACATCAACATCGTCACCACGCCGTCGTGCTGACGAAACTCTCCCTCAACACTCGGCTGGATCGGAGTTCGAGGGACGTCATCGAGCTGAACGTGTGCTGAACTCGGAGGTGTCGTGCGTTCGGTACTTGATCGGTCGGATCGTGAAGACGTACGACTACATCAACCGCGTTGTGATAACGCTTCCGCTGTCGGTCTACAAGGGTACGTGGACAACACTCTCCCCTCTCGTTGCTATGCATCACCATGATCTTGCGTGTGCGTAGGAATTTTTTTGAAATTACTACGTTCGCCAACAGTGGTATCAGAGCCTCGTGTTATGCGTTGATGCTATGCACGAGTAGAACACAAGTGAGTTGTGGGGGATATAAGTCATACTGCTTACCAGCATGTCATACTTTGGTTCAGCGGTATTGTGAGATGAAGCGGCCCGGACCGACATTACGCGTACGCTTACGCGAGACTGGTTTCACTGTTGCAAGCACTCGTTGCTTAAAGGTGACTGGCGGGTGTCTGTCTCTCTCACTTTAGTTGAACCGAGTGTGGCTACGCCCGGTCCTTGCGAAGGTTAAAACAGCACCAACTTGACAAACTATCGTTGTGGTTTTGATGCGTAGGTAAGAACGGTTCTTGCTAAGCCCGTAGCAGCCACGTGAAACTTGCAACAACAAAGTAGAGGACGTCTAACTGGTTTTTGCAGGGCATGTTGTGATGTGATATGGTCAAGACATGATGCTATATTTTATTGTATGAGATGATCATGTTTTGTAACCGAGTTATCGGCAACTGGCAGGAGCCATATGGTTGTCGCTTTATTGTATGCAATGCAATCGCCATGTAATTGTTTTATTTTATCACTAAGCGGTAGCGATAGTCATAAAAGCAATAAGTTGGCGAGACGACAACGATACTACGATGGACATCAAGGTGTCGCGCCGGTGACGATGGTGATCATGACGGTGCTTCGGAGATGGAGATCACGAGCACGGTGCTTCGGAGATGGAGATCACAAGCACAAGATGATGATGGCCATATCAAATCACTTATATTGATTGCATGTGATGTTAATCTTTTATGCATCTTATCTTGCTTTGATTGACGGTAGCATTATAAGATGATCTCTCACTAAAATTTCAAGATAAAAGTGTTCTCCCTGAGTATGCACCGTTGCGAAAGTTCTTCGTGCTGAGACACCACGTGATGATAGGGTGTGATAGGCTCTACGTTCAAATACAACGGGTGCAAAACAGTTGCACACGCGGAATACTCAGGTTAAACTTGACGAGCCTAGCATATGCAGATATGGCCTCGGAACACGGAGACCGAAAGGTCGAGCGTGAATCATATAGTAGATATGATCAACATAGTGATGTTCACCACTGAAACTACTCCATCTCACGTGATGATCGGACATGGTTTAGTTGATATGGATCACGTGATCACTTAGATGATTAGAGGGATGTCTATCTAAGTGGGAGTTCTTAAGTAATATGATTAATTGAACTTAAATTTATCATGAACTTAGTCCTGATAGTATTTTTGCAAATTATGTTGTAGATCAATAGCTCGCGTTGTTGCTTCCCTGTATTTATTTTTGATATGTTCCTAGAGAAAATTATGTTGAAAGATGTTAGTAGCAAAGATGCGGATTGGATCTGTGATCTGAGGATTATCCTCATTGCTGCACAGAAGAATTATGTCCTTAATGCACCGCTAGGTGACAGACCTATTGCAGGAGCAGATGCAGACGTTATGAACGTTTGGCTAGCTCAATATGATGACTACTTGATAGTTTAGTGCACCATGCTTAACGGCTTAGAATCGGGACTTCAAAGACGTTTTGAACGTCATGGACCATATGAGATGTTCCAGGAGTTGAAGTTAATATTTCAAGCAAATACCCGAGTTGAGAGATATGAAGTCTCCAACAAGTTCTATAGCTAAAAGATGGAGGAGAATCGCTCAACTAGTGGGCATGTGCTCAGATTGTCTGGGTACTACAATCGCTTGAATCAAGTGGGAGTTAATCTTCCAGATAAAATATTGATTGACAGAATTCTCTAGTCACCATCACCAAGTTAGTAGAACTTCGTGATGAACTACAGTATGCAAGGGATGACGAAAGTAATTCCTGAGCTCTTCGTGATGCTGAAATCGACGAAGGTAGAAATCAAGAAAAACATCAAGTGTTGATGGTTGACGAGACCACTAGTTTCAAGAAAAGGGCAAAGGGAAGAAGGGGAACTTCAAGAAGAACGGCAAGCAAGTTGCTGCTCAAGTGAAGAAGCCTAAGTCTGGTCCTAAGCCTGAGACTAAGTGCTTCTACTGCAAAGGGACTGGTCACTGGAAGCGGAACTACCCCAACTATTTGGTGGATAAGAAGGATGGCAAAGTGAACAATGGTATATTGGATATACATGTTATTGATGTGTACTTTACTAGTGTTTATAGCAACCCCTCGGTATTTGATACTGGTTCAGTTGCTAAGAGTAGTAACTCGAAACGAGAGTTGCAGAATAAACAGAGACTAGTAAAAAGGCGAGGTGACGATGTGTGTTGGAAGTAGTTCCAAGATTGATATGATCATCATCGCACACTCCATGTACTTTCGGGATTAGTGTTGAAACTAAATAAGTGTTATTTGGTGTTTGCGTTGAGCATGAATATGATTTGATCATGTTTATTGCAATACGGTTATTCATTTAAGTTAGAGAACAATTGTTGTTCTGTTTACATGAATAAAAACCTTCTATGGTCATACACACCAACGAAAATGGTTTGTTGGATCTCGATCGTAGTGATACACATATTCATAATATTGAAGCCAAAAGATGCAAAGTTAATAATGATAGTGCAACTTATTTGTGGCACTGCCGTTTAGGTCATATTGGTGTAAAGCGCATGAAGAAACTCCATACTGATGGGATTTTGGAATCACTTGATTATGAATCACTTGATGCTTGCGAACCGTGCCTCATGGGCAAGATGACTGAAACGCCGTTCTCCGGAACTATGGAGAGAGCAACAGATTTGTTGGAAATCATACATACAGATGTATGTGGTCCGATGAATATTGAGGCTCGTAGCAGGTATCATTATTTTATGACCTTCACAGATGATTTGAGCAGATATGGGTATATCTACTTGATGAAACACAAGTCTAAAACATTTGAAAAGTTCAAAGAATTTCAGAGTGAAGTGGAGAATCATCATAACAAGAAAATAAAAGTTTCTACGATATGATCGCAGAGGTAAAATATTTGAGTTACGAGTTTGGCCTTCAGTTAAAACAATGTGAAATAGTTTCACTACTCACGCCACCTGGAACACCACAGTGTAATGGTGTGTCCGAACATCATAACCGTACTTTATTAGATATGGTGCGATATATGATGTCTCTTACCGATCTACCACTATCGTTTTTGGGGTTATGCATTAGAGACAGCTGCATTCACGTTAAATAGGGTACCATCTAAATCCGTTGAGACGACATCTTATGAACTGTGGTTTGGCAAGAAACCAAAGTTGTCGTTTCTTAAAGATTGGGGTTGCGATGCTTATGTGAAAAAGTTTCATCCTGATAAGCTCAGACCCAAATCGGAGAAATGTGTCTTCATAGGATACCCAAAGGAGACAGTTGGGTACACCTTCTATCACAGATCCGAAGGCAAGACATTCGTTGCTAAGAATGGATCCTTTCTAGAGAAGGAGTTTCTCTCGAAAGAAGTGAGTGGGAGGAAAGTAGAACTTGATGAGGTAACTGTACCTGCTTCCTTATTGGAAAGTATATCATCACAGAAACCAGTTTTTGCTACACCTACACCAAGTAGTGAGGAAGTTAATGATAATGATCATGAAACTTCAGATCAAGTTATTACTGAACCTCGTAGGTCAACCAGATTAAGATCCGCACCAGAGTGGTACGGTAATCCTGTTCTGGAGGTTATGTTACTAGACCATGACGAACCTACGAACTATGAGGAAGCGATGATGAGCCCAGATTCCGCAAAATGGCTTGAGGCCATGAAATCTGAGATGAGATCCATATATGAGAACAAAGTATGGACTTTGATTGACTTGCCCAATGATCGGCGAGCCATTGAGATTAAATGGATCTTCAAGAGGAAGACAGACAGTGATAGTAGTGTTACTATCTACAAAGCTAGAATTGTCGCAAAAAGGTTTTCGACAAGTTCAAGGTGTTGACTACGATGAGAGTTTCTCACTCGTATCTATGCTTAAATCTGTCTGAATCATGTTAGCAATTGCCGCATTTTATGAAATATGGCAAATGGATAGACAAAACTGCATTCCTTAATGGATTCATTAAAGAAGAGTTGTATATGATGCAACCAGAAGGTTTTGTCAATCCTAAAGGTGATAACAAAATATGCAAGCTCCAGCGATCCATCTATGGACTGGTGCAAGCATCTCGGAGTAGGAATATACGCTTTGATAAGTTGATCAAAGGATATAGTTTTATACGGACTTGCGGTGAAGCCTGTATTTACAAGAAAGTGAGTGGGAGCACTACAGCATTTCTGATAAGTATATGTGAATGACATATTGTTGATCGGAAATAATGTAGAATTATTCTGCAAAGCATAAAGGAGTGTTTGAAAGGAGTTTTTCAAAGAAAGACCTCGGTGAAGCTGCTTACATATTGAGCATCAAGATCTATAGAGATAGATGAAGACGCTTGATAAGTTTTTCAATGAGTACATACCTTAACAAGATTTTGAAGTAGTTCAAAATAGAACAGTCAAAGAAAGAGTTCTTGCCTGTGTTACAAGGTGTGAAATTGAGTAAGACTCAAAGCCCGACCACGGCAGAAGATAGAAAGAGAATGAAAGTCATTCCCTATGCCTTGGCCATAGGTTCTATAAAGTATGCCATGTTGTGTACCAGATCTATTGTATACCCTACACTGATTTTGGCAAGGGAGTACAATAGTGATCTAGGAGTAGATCACTGGACAGCGGTCAAAATTATCCTTAGTGGAATAAGGATATGTTTCTCGATTATGGAAGTGACAAAAGGTTCATCGTAAAGGGTTACGTCGATGCAAGTTTTGACACTAATCTAGATGACTCTAAGTCTCGGTCTAGATACATATTGAAAGTGGGAGCAATTAGCTAAGAGTAGCTCCGTGCAGAGCATTGTAAACATAGAAATTTGCAAAATACTTACGGATCTGAATGTGACAGACCCGTTGACTAAAATTATCTCACAATCAAAACATGATCACACCTTAGTACTCTTTGGGTGTTAATCACATAGCGATGTGAACTAGATTATTGACTCTAGTAAACCCTTTGAGTGTTGGTTACATAGAGATGTGAACTATGGGTGTTAATCACATGGTGATGTGAATTATTGATGTTAAATCACATGGCGATGTGAACTAGATTATTAACTCTAGTGCAAGTGGGAGACTGAAGGAAATATGCCCTAGAGGCAATAATAAAGTATTATATATTTCCTTATATCATGATAAATGTTTATTATTCATGCTAGAATTGTATTAACCGGAAACATAATACATGTGTGAATACATAGACAAACAAAGTGTCACTAGTATGCCTCTACTTGACTAGCTCGTTAATCAAAGATGGTTATGTTTCCTAGCCATAGACATGAGTTGTCATTTGATTAACGGGATCACCTCATTAGGAGAATGACGTGATTGACTTGACCCATTCCGTTAGCTTAGCACCCGATCGTTTAGTATGTTGCTATTGCTTTCTTCATGACTTATACATGTTCCTATGACTATGAGATTATGCAACTCCCATTTATCGGAGGAACACTTTGTGTGCTACCAAACGTCACAACGTAAATGGGTGATTATAAAGGTATTCTACAGGTGTCTCCAAAGGTACTTGTTGGGTTGGCGTATTTCGAGATTAGGATTTGTCACTCCGATTGTCGGAGAGGTATCTCTGGGCCCGCTCGGTAATGCACATCACTATAAAGCCTTGCAAGCATTGTGACTAATGAGTTAGTTGCGGGATGATGTATTACGGAACGAGTAAAGATACACTTGCCGGTAACGAGATTGAACTAGGTATCGAGATACCGACGATCGAATCTCGGGCAAGTAACATACCGATGACAAAGGGAACAACGTATGTTGTTATGCGGTTTGACCGATAAAGATCTTCGTAGAATATGTGGGAGCCAATATGAGCATCCAGGTTCTGCTATTGGTTATTGACCAGAGAGGTGTCTCGGTCATGTCTACATAGTTCTCGAACCCGTAGGGTCCGCACGCTTAACGTTACGATGGTAGTTTTATTATGAGTTTATGTATGTTGATGTACCGAAGGAGTTCGGAGTCCCGGATGAGATCGGGGACAAGACGAGGAGTCTCGAAATGGCCGAGATGTAAAGATCGATATATTGGACGACTATATTCGGACTTCGGAAAGGTTCCGAGTGATTCGGGTATTTTTCGGAGTACCGGAGAGTTATAGGAATTCGTATTGGGCCTTAATGGGCCATACGGGAAAGGAGAGAAAGGCCCCAAAGGGAGGCCGCACCCCTCCCCATGGGCTAGTCCGAATTGGACTAGGGAGGGGGGGCGCCCCCTTCCTTCTTTATCCTTCCCCCTTCCCTTCTCCTACTCCCACAAGGAAAGGAGGAGTCCTACTCCCTCCCCCCTTGGGCGCGCCACCTCCCCTTGGCCGGCCCTCTCCTCCTTGCTCCTTTATATACGGGGGCAAGGGGGAACCCCAAGGACACACAAGTTGATATACGATATTTTAGCCGTGTGCGGTGCCCCCCTCTACCATATTACACCTCGATAATATCGTTGCGGAGCTTAGGCGAAGCCCTGCGTCGGTAGAACATCATCATCGTCACCACGCCGTTGTGCTGACAAAACTCTCCCTCAACACTCGGCTGGATCGGAGTTCGAGGGACGTCATCGAGCTGAACGTGTGCTGAACTCGGAGGTGCCGTGCGTTCGGTACTTGATCGGTCGGATCGTGAAGACGTACGACTACATCAACCGCGTTGTGATAACGCTTCCGCTGTCGGTCTACGAGGGTACGTGGACAACACTCTCCCCTCTCGTTGCTATGCATCACCATGATCTTGCGTGTGCGTAGGATTTTTTTTGAAATTACTACGTTCCCCAACAGTAAGCTTTTTCGATTTGAATCATACTGGATTTTGCATCCGGGGTTTATGGATGTTGTGCAGCAAACTTGGGACAAACCAGTGTCCAATAAAAATGCTGCGGCCACTCTTTCCCACAAGTTCAAAGCCCTCCGTCATGCTCTCAAGGCTTGGAGTAAGAACATTTCTCGACTTAGTATTGCAATTGCTAATTGTAATGAGGTCCTGGCTGAAATTGATGAACTGGAAAACAAGCGTAGCCTCACAATTCCGTAAACAAACTTCAGGAAAATCTTTAAAGCTCACCTCCTCAGGTTACTAAAATACCAGAAGCTCTACTGGAAAAAGCGTTGCACCATACGTTGGATCAAGTTTGATGACGAAAACACTAAGTTTTTTCAAGCGATACCGACTGAACGATATCATAAGAACAATGTCGCCTCATTTCGAACTGATGATGATCATGTGATTGATGACCACCCTGGTAAGGAAACTCTTTTTCACTCCACATACAAGTCAAGACTTGGAACCACTGCACAATGCGAAATGAAATTTGACTTGCCTGCTATTCTCCAACGAGCCAACAACCTGGACCTTCTTACTGAACCATTCACTCTAGAAGAGTTGATGGAGTTGTCAAGGAAATGCCACCTAATCGTGCACCGGGGCCTGATGGGTTTAGTGGCGCATTTCTCAAGGCTTGCTGGCCAATCATCAAACATGACTTCTACTCGCTCGTTTCCCAATTCTATGAGGGAAACCTTGACATCACCAGCATCAATGATGGCCACATCACTCTGATCCCCAAGGTAAACGCGCCCATGACCGTTAACGATTACAGACCGAGCACTTTGCTTAACTGCTGCCTAAAGTTACTGACGAAACTACTAGCCAATCGATTGCAACGCATTATTCTCCAACTAGTCCACCGAAACCAATATGGCTTCCTCAAGGGGTGAACCATTCAAGATTGCCTTGCTTGGGCCTATCAATACATTTATCAATGCCATGCATCTGGAAGGGAGATCATCCTACTTAAACTTGATTTTGCCAAAGCGTTCGACACAGTTGCACATGCTCCCATGATTAACATAATGACGCATATGGGCTTTAATGAGTGCTAGATATCCTGGATTAATTGCCTCTTCTCCTCTGGACGATCTTCGGTCCTCCTGAATGGTGTACCCGGCTGACAATTCCCCTGCAGGTGTGGGGTCAGATAGGGCGACCCGCTGACGCCGTTAATCTTTGTCCTAGTTGCAGAGTTGCTCCAGGAAGCTATTAATGATGCTTTCCACCAAGGCAGACTTGATCTTCCGTTTCCATGTATTGGGCAAACTGATTACCCAGTCCTTCAATATGCCGATGATACGCTTATTGTCCTTCCTGCATGCACTCGCCAAGCCACTCTTGTTAAGCATATTTTGACTGATTATGCCTCCTCGATTGGCCTCAAGATCAACTTCCACAAATCCACGTTGATCCCGATTAATTTAGATGCAGCTGCTACGGCCAATCTTGCTAGTATATTTGGGTGTGAGGTTTGGACGATGCCATTTACTTATCTAGGCCTCCCAATGGGCACCGCTCGACCAACGCTCCAAGAGTTTATGCCCCTGGTCTGCAGATTAGTGCGACAACTGACACCTACTATTGTGTTGATGTCGTACGGTGGCAAGCTATCTTGGGTGAATGCCTCGGTCACGTCCCTCCTGGTGTTTGCCATGTGTACTCTCAAATTTCCACCGAAGCTCATCAAGATCCTTGACAAAATCCGACGCAGATGCCTCTGGACTAAAAAAACAGAACAAGGTGATAAGTGTAACTCACTGGCTGCCTGGGATCTGGTTTGTCGGCCAAAGAAGATTGGGGGTTTAGGAGTGATCAATCTGAAAGTTCATAATGAGGCCCTGCTTCTAAAATTTCTACACAAGTTCTACAACAAACTCGATGTGCCCTGGGTCAGCCTAATCTGGGACAACCACTATGATGGAAAAATTCCACATGTTGTTGACCATGTTGGGTCGTTCTGGTGGAAGGACATTCTCAAACTGACCCACATCTATCGTGGCGTTTCTTGCATTCAAATAGTGGATGGCGTGTCGACACTCTTTTGGAAAGATCTCTGGCAGGAAGAAGTGCTACAAACCTCGCATCCTCGTGCTTTCTCTTTTGCCGTGCATGAGGATCTTTCCGTTGCTAAGATGATGAACTCTATGGACATGCGTGCAACCTTTCACCTTCCTCTATCGCCCCTGGCTCTTAACGAGATCCAAGATATCCAACGACAAGCAACGTGGACCTCTCCATCGACATCTCTGCATGATGTTTGGCACTACTCTTGGGGGGCTACGCTTTAGAAACCAAAGGACTACTACAACAATTACTTCAGGGACGGGGATTCCCACCAAGCATTTCACCAACTTTGGAAGTCAAGATGCACTATGAAAATCAAAGTTTTTGGTTGGCTCATGTTCCATGATCGACTCAACACTCGCAATATGTTGAAGAGGAGGCATTACAACATTGGCAACAACTTCAATTGCGGCCTCTGCAACCACCATGTCGAGGAGACAGTGGATCACATGATCTTCTCTTGCCCTTTTAGTCAAAGCTGCTGGGTGAGGACTCAACATAGCTTGGCCAACTTTCTCATGCCGCCTCGACCTTCTACAACACACAAAAGGAAGCTGGCCGAACCCATTCTTCTATGAAACTTTCCTAACCACGCCGTGGAGTATTTGGAAAGAGAGAAACAATCAACACTTCAGAGGCCTGGCCCCCAGTGTTGGATCCTGGCTCACACGATTCAAGGAAGACTTCTCTCTTCTGCAACATAGAGTTAAAGCAACACATAGACCTGCTCTCATCACCTTTTGTACTTCTATTGTATAGCATATTCCTTCCCTTTTTGATGGAGCAGCCACACTCAGTTTGAGCTGACTCCTTGTGTGATGTGTTGTAAGTTGATATGTCTATGTAAACCTCCCATTTATATAGATATATGATTTTGCAGTAGGGGTTTTCCCCCTACTGTCTTTCCTCAAAAAAAACTGTACTGTAGGGTATGACACCTTGTGCTTCAGAATGGATTATGGACAGCGGATGCACTAATCACATGACTGGTGATTGAAGTCTTCTCATGGACTCAACCTTACGTCCATCTGACAAAAGTCACATCACATTTGCTGACACTGGTAAAAGCAGGGTATTGGGACTAGGTAGAGTTGCAATATCAAGGGACCAGCACATGGATAAAGTGATGCTTGTTGAATCCCTTGGTTTCAACTTAATGTCTGTCTCAATGATTTGTGACTTAAACATGATTGTGCTATTTGGAAAATATCGTTGCCTTGTACTAATGGAATCTGACAAGTCTCTAGTCTTCGAAGGGTATCGGAAAGATGATCTGTATATGGTAGATTTCTCAGCAGGACCACAGATGGCCGTATGTCTTCTAGCAAAAGCTGCAGAGTGCTCGCTCTGGCATCGGAGGCTAGGGCATGCTGGCATGAGGAACCTATACACTCTCGCCAAGAAAAAACATGTCATAGGCATCGAGGGCGTCAAGTTCAAGAAAGACCATCTATGTGGTGCCTGTGAAGCTGAGAAGATGACAAGGGCCAAGCATCCCTCGAAGACAATCATGACCACATCTCAACCCTTCGAGCTGCTTCACATGGACTTATTCGGTCCTACTCACTACTCTACTCTCACTACAACTGCTTGTCTCTATGGTTTCGTTATTGTTGATGATTATTCAAGATATACTTGGGTGCACATAATCCTCTACAAGACTGAAGTGCAGGATGTCTTCAGACGATTCGCCAATCGTGCCATGAACAACTATGCCGTCAAAATCAAGCATATCAGAAGCAACAACGGCTCAGAGTTCAAGAATACTGGCCTCGACCTTTATCTTGATACCTTGGGCATCACTCATGAGTTCTCTGCTCCATACACACCTCAACAGAATGGCATCATGGAGCGCAAGAACAGAACTCTTATCGAGATGGCTCGAACGATGCTCGATGAATACAAGACTCCAAGAAAGTTTTGGCCTTAGGCCATTGATACTGCATGCCATGTCATCAACCATGTTTATCTCCACAAGCTTCTGAAGAAGACATCCTATGAGCTTCTAACTGGTAAGAAGCCAAACGTCAGCTACTTCGGAGTATTTGGTGCTAGGTGCTGGATCAAGGATCCACATCACACTTCAAAATTTGCACCGAAAGCACATGAAGGTTTTATGCTAGGTTATGGAAAGGATTCGCACTCCTACAAAGTCTTCAACCTCTTTCACTATAAAGTGGTTGAAACTGTAGATGTGCGGTTCCATGAGACTAACGGCTCGCAAAGAGAGCACCTTCCAAATGTGCTAGATGAAGTACCTCCTAGTGAATCAATCAAGCAAATGGGAACCGGAGAGATCATACCTTCTAAGGCCCAGGCTGAAGAGGAACTTATCATTTCTGCACCTAATCAACCTGAAGACAATGCTCAGCCTGAAGCCAATCCTCAGAATGAAGACAATGATCAGCAAGAGCAAAATCTTCGTCCAGTTCATCCTCGTGTTGCAAATGAAGTACAGATTGAGAAGATAATTGATAGCATCAATGCACCTGGTCCACTCACTTGTTCAAGAGCAACACAGCTAGCAAATTTCTGTGGGCACTTTGCATTTGTCTCAATCTCTGAACCCAAGAAAGTTGCTGAAGCTTTTATGGAACCTGAATGGATTCAAGCCATGCAAGAAGAGCTTCAACAGTTCAAGCTGAACAATGTATGGGAATTGGTCAAGCGTCCTGACCCTCGCAAGCACAACATAATAGGCACCAAATGGATATATCGCAACAAACAAGATGAGCATGGTCAAGTTGTCAGAAACAAAGCACGTCTCGTTGCTCAAGGATATACTCAAGTTGAAGGAATTGACTTTGATGAAACATTTGCTCCAGTGGCTAGGCTTGAAGCCATTCGCATACTGCTAGCCTACGCAAATCATCATAACATCCTTCTGTATCAAATGGATGTGAAGAGTGCCTTTCTCAATGGGAAGATTGAAGAAGAAGTGTATGTTGCACAACCACCTGGCTTTGAAGATCCAAACATCCTGATATGGTTTACAAGCTCAACAAGGCACTGTATGGCCTCAAACAAGCCCCTCGCGCTTGGTATGACACACTCAAAGACTTCCTGAAGAGCAAAGGCTTCAAACCAGGTTCTCTAGATCCAACACTCTTCACGAAGACATATGATGGAGAACTGTTTGTATGCCAAATCTATGTGGATGATATTATCTTCGGCTGCACTAACCAGAAATACAGTGATGAGATTGGACACATGATGCAACAGCAATATCAGATGTCCATGATGGGTGAGCTGAAGTTCTTTCTCGGTCTTCAAATTCGTCAGCAAAGCAATGGCATCTTCATATCTCAAGAAAAATATCTCAAAGACTGCCTAAAGAAGTTTGGAATGCAAGACTGCAAAGGATACACGTCGCCAATGCCAACCAAAAGTCATCTGAGTCCCGACGCCAATGGTAAAGAGTTCGATCAAAAGGTATACCACTCCATGATTGGTTATTTACTTTATTGGTGTGCATCTAGGCCAGATATCATGCTTAGTGTTTGCATGTGTGCCCGATTCCAAGCGGCACCAAAGGAATCGCATCACTTAGCTGTGAAGCGAATTCTTCGATATTTGGCTTACACCCCAACGCTAGGATTATGGTATCCAAAGGGCTCAGAGTTTGATCTTGTTGGATTTTCGGATGCTTATTACGCTGGTGACAAGGTGGATCGCAAGTCTACATCAGGCACATGTCACTTTCTGGGTCGATCTCTCGTCTGTTGGTCTTCAAAGAAGCAGAACTGTGTACTCTCTCAACTGCTGAATCTGAATATATTGCTGCTGGATCTTGCTGCGCTCAGCTTCTGTGGATGAAGCAAACTCTCAAGGACTATGGCATCCATCTGAAGAATGTGCCACTCTACTGCGACAATGAAAGTGCCATCAAGATTGCCAACAACCCAGTTCAGCACTCGAAGACAAAGCACATTGAGATTCGCCATCATTTTCTCAGAGATCATGTCATGAAGGAAGATATTGACATCATTCATGTCAACACTGAAGAGCAACTAGCAGATATTTTCATGAAGCCCTTGGATGAGAAAAGGTTCTGCAAGTTGTGGTGTGAGCTAAATATCTTGGAATCCTCAAATGTCCTATGATTAGGCACACATCCTAACACTTATGCATATTGATGACTTAGGTGCACAACACGCGAAGTAATGTATATCTTCAATCAATGAAGACATACACTCTAAGTGTGAATACATTAATGTGGAAATTGACTTCGGAGCGCCATGATAATTGTGCGCCGTGTCTGGGTCTAATACTTCCTATACGGTGGGTAACGCCACCACCAAACTCTTGTTTGAAGTGTTTCCCTTGGCGTTACGATTGCAAAGTCTTCACATTTGATTTGTCTTCAACATTGATTTGAGTTCATGATTATCTTCACTATGTTGATTTGGCCTTACTCTGTTATATACATATATTGTGTTCTGTCCTCTACAGCATTCACTTATAGCTATGTCTTCTTGCTTGAATCTTTTGACCTAAGTGAATGTGATCGGATCCTAACCTCTTCTATGCTTCTATCTCAAATTCTGTCTATCCAAATCATATGCATTCTATTGAAACTGTCAAATGTCTTCTCTGTGTCCTTGTCAGCAGAAGATACAGAGACAATCATTAAATCTGTTTTAAATACTCAACCCTTATTGCCTGAAACCCGGAGAAGCCGGAACGACCACCCCGACAATCCAGGCGCGCGTGGGAACATGGAACAACTCTCAATATGTTGCATGCTTGCCACGTGTCCCTCAGATGTGAACCGCCAGGGGCACCTGCGTAATTGCACTGTGCTATCCCTTTCCTTATAAATACACATCCAACCGCAGTCAAAATCCTTCTTCCACCTCTCCACCTCTACAAACCCTTGCGCCACCGCTAGCTCGCGACGACGCCGGCGATGAAGCGCTTAGCTGCCGTAACCTCGTTGACGCCGTCCTCACGTCGGCCGCGGACCTCGTCTTCTCCGCCGTCGCCGTAGGTGTCTTCCGTCGCCAAGTTAGGGCACGGGAGATCGAACTGATCAGCTTCATCTCTACTCCGTCTAGCAGTTCATCGTGTGGTAATTAAAACTCACTTTTTACCATCTTTTTGATCCAATAGATTCATATCTTTTCACCAAAATTAGTTTCTAGAGCCACAAGTTTGGATCTATTCTGTTCTGCATCTCAGAGCATGCCTAGTATGTTCACTTATGCTTCACACATGGTTAGATTCCTCACTTGTACCTATTCTTGGATTCATACAAATCTAGAACCAACTCACAACAAATAAGTGAATGTCTTCGTGGTATGAGGTCAATGTCTTCAAAACTGATTTATCTTCAAAATCTTCTGAGAATGCATATGACCTCTTCCCCTTCCCTCGCATCTCTAATGCTGTCACAGGTACATGTCCGTGGGAGAATCCCTAGGTTCTCATAGTCTGCACTCATTTGCAGTATTCTTACAGAGTCACATAAATTCTCCCGAAGCCAATTCTTGTCTGATCAGCAGACGGAAGCCTTTGACTGCTTTGAAGCCATTCAGTCTGAACTTTATGGCCACTAAGAAATCAACTCGGAAGGGAGGCAGACAGCGCCGCGAGGGCACCTCCATGGATCTGCCCGAAGATTTGTATAAATTATACAAAACTGATCCTGAAGAAAGCTATGGTCAGCGCAAAACACGAATTCAATGGATTCGAAGATATTGGGCCGAGCAATGGTTCAAGTACAAATTTGTCACCAAGGAATATGCTGAAAAGAATGCCATCAAGCGTCCTTGGGGAGATATTCTTTACGAAAAGCTTCAACCCATGACCAAGTCTGAAGCTATTGCTCAGGAATTCTACCCTTGCATGGTCCATGGATCACAGCCTGATGATGCTGACCCGTCTTCTCTGCTCTGGTGTCGCGACGATAATCTGTTCAAGCGCAACTTCAAGTTTGCCAAAGACTCTGCTTTAAAGAACAAGATGGCCTTTGGTGTTGACTTCTACCCTGGTCCATCTGCTCCTCAGGAAGATGGCACCCGTGAAGCCAATGAGAACAGAATTGGCCCCTTCAACAATTTTGATGGTCTCCTCTCCTACATCGCTGCTCAGAGGGCCACCGTGGATCAGTCTGGCGATGAAGCTGATTCTGATGAAACACCTGCTCCACCTAAGCCGCAGAAGCAGAAGAAGTCCAAGGCTTCAAAGCCTTCCACCACAGCAAGAGCTTCGCATGCGAAGCCTCTGGCCACTGCTCCCCCTGCCCCAAGTATGGCTTCTGAAGATCTCTCTCGCATCTCCAAAGAGAAAGAGAAGCCCAGAAGAGAAATGTACAAAGCTCTAGTCAAGTCCTAACACCTGCTGCCGTTCTGAGGAACGAAGCTGACGCCATTGATCTGTCAAGTGATGAAGATCTTGGCGATGCTGCTCTCGAATTGCTGATAAAGAGCAAGCAGGAGGCGGAAATCTTCAACGATTTGCCCCTCTTTGATGTGGAAATTCTGAACAAATTCATAGATGAATGGTTTGACAGCCTTGACCTCAGCTTCGATGACCTTCAGCTCCCAATAGGCCTCAGCGTCTCCTTCCATGGAGCCATTTCTCCTGAGCTGGCTCTAGCACAGAGAATTGTTGAGCTGAAGAACAAGATTAACTTCGAAAAGGCTCAGTTCAAGAAGCATATGGCCAAGCTCAATGTGTCTGATGTTCAGAAGTTTCAGCAAATGATGCATGAGCTCAAAGAAGCGTTTCACAAGAAGCGCGAAGAAGCCAAAGGTTCTCGAGAGTGCATGAAGCTACTAGCTGCCAAGTGTGTTCAAGCCTACAATAAAGATGAAAAGCGCAAGGCACTTGGGCGTCGTGGCATCGACCCCAAGATGGCTGCCAAGAAGAAGAAGTCTACTATGGCCCAAGCTGAAGAACCCAGGCGGGAAGAACCACACATTGTCTTCCCTGCCAGCATGACAGGCTCGAAGCCTAAGGTTCCCACAGTGGCTTCAGAACAGAAGAAAACCAAGGCAGTAGAAGCCGAAGCCAGAAAGCGCAAATCCAAGAACACCACTGATGATGCACCCCCCAAGAAGAAGCGAAAAACTAAGAAGAATCGGGCTGCTCGCCCCTCGTCGTCGAGCCAATTTCCATTGCTCGCTCTGCCTCTGAGAACCAAGAGCGTCAACTGATTGTTCATGAGCCTGCTACCACAAAGGCTCCTAAAGCTCAAGAGATTCCAGCTGTTGACCCCACCGCAGCTGAAGACATTGGTCCTCACGACAATGTTGATGATGAAGTCCTTCCTCAAATTGAACCCAATGTGGTATCATCGCCTGTTCTCACGAACAGCGAGCTCATTAGCATTGGCCGTCCTTTGACGCCAATCGCTCAAGATGACTCATGGGCTGATCGCCCCCAACCAGCAACTCCAAGTCAAGACACACCCAGTACACCCCGTCCTCCACCAGCGCAAGCCACCAGTCCACTGGTGAATGATGACAATTACATGGATACTTCACCGTCACCAAAAGCGTCGCCTGTGTTCCAAAGGCTTCGCAAAGGTCTAAGACCATCAGTCTCCATGACAACCATCACAGAAGAAGACTCAAACCAATCCAGTTCAGTGGCACGTCAAGTGTTCCCTGACGAAAATCCCTCTATGACGGTTCCCACGTCCGAAGCCAATGCTGCTGAAGACAATCCGGCTGCATCAGCCGATGAAATACAAGAAGAAGAACGTGTTGCCACACCCCCTGCCAACCAAGAAGTTGTTCTCGAGGAGAACGTGTCAGTACCCGACCCTCCAGCTACTCAAGTGGAGGTTGAAAATCCTGAGGCGGCCACCAAAAACAACACTGAAGCCAATGACGTTGTCATGGCTGAAGATAATGTGGCGCCTGCAATGAACGATGTGCATGAAGCCAATGATGCACCTGCAACAAATTTGCAGCCTGACGCCTCTGCTCATGCCACTGCTCCTGTTCCGCCTCCAAGGCCACACACCATTGAGCAAGCATTCTACTAAGGCGAGCTTGTCACTGTCAGATGGCCAATTCTGGTTCCTCCGCCTGCTCCCGGACCTCAGTTCGACTATCATGTGGAGCACAGGCCTCAGGTTCAGAAGCCAAAACCAAGGCTGCCAAGGTTTCCAGGTACTGCATCTGCACCAGGATCGTTCAATGTTAATGGCTTCATTGCACACAATACCTTCTTTGATAGCGACAAGAACCCATACTCGAAGCCGAAGATTTCGTCTGACCGGTTTTGGAGCTATCAGCAGCGCAGCTACTACTCGTGCATTCTTTACAATCAAGGGCGCATATTTCCCCATATGTGTCTTGATACTGAAGCTATGGCTGGCCTGCCCTGTTTGGAAGAAGCGCTGGATTGCTTCAGAGAAGCTGGCCTTTTGCAGTTTGTCACTGACAAGGAACATTGGAATGAAGAACTGCTGCTCCAATTCTATGTCACCCTCCATATTCGTGGCTACAACAGGGATCCGAAGACATGGATCCTTGAGTGGATGACAGGCAATGTCCATCATGAAGCCAAAGCTCTTGATATCATTGAGCTCACTGGCCTGCCCACTCCAGGTGATCTGTTTGAACCTGGTTGTCAGCTTCACCGTGATGCTTTGGAGAGCATTTTCCAGAAGCCCGAACCCAACATGAGCCAGATGCTAAGTATGATGAAGCCTTTGCCTCCAGATGCTGAATACCCTAAGGAGTTCTTTGTTGAAGACCTTGAGTATCTGTCACGCACCATCTACCACATCATACGGCGAACTCTTTGGCCCATCAAAGGACATTCTCCAAATGCAAAGCTTGAAGGTGCAATGAAGACTTTGGTCTTCCATATTCTCCATGGCAAATGCTTCAATGCTCAACACTTCTTTATCCGTCAACTTGCTGCATCAGGCTCCGACATCTTTGGTCTGAAGTTCTATGCTCCCTGGGTTATGCGTCTGATCAAGCTCCACTCTGCTTTCAACTATCAGCCCTCTGCACGCAACCATATTGTCTTTTTGCCAGAGGTTGATATGTCCGTTGAAGCCATCTACCCAGAGCCTGCAAAGGAGCCGATTTATCTTCACAATGCTGATCACCAAAGCTTCACTCAGCCCATTCAAGGCATTCTGGTTGCCACTCGTGTTTATCCTTTGGCTGGTACTACACGTGCACCTCACCGTGCCCAAACTGAAGCCACTGAAAGCACTATTGCTCAACGGCCTCGGAAGGGATCTCGTGTTCTCAACGACCGAGAGCTTCTCGTTGCCCTGCATCAGAAACAGGATAAGCATCATGACTGGCTGAAGCGTCAGATGCAAAGCCTCTTGGTGGATGTAAACCGGATTCGCAGCCTTGCCACCAAGAATGCCTTTGTCTCTCATGAAACCTGTCGGCGGACATGGAAGGGTCTGACTCTAATGTGTTCTGAAGATGATCTTCAACATGATGGCTTCTCTGAACGATTCAAATTTGACTCAACACCTCCCAGGAAGGTTGTTCTATGACGAACTCCATCTCTTGACGACTCTGAGTACTCCTCCTCTGCTGCGACAGTAAATGCCAGAGTCATCGATGACGAAGATGATGCTACCTCACCACCCCCAACGTCGGCGCGTGTCAACACTGCACCAAGTTCGTCCGCACCACCAAACCTCAACGACGACCCTGCTGCTTCGCCTTCTACCTTTGGGAACGAGTAGAAGCTCTATGTCTTCAAACCTTTTTGGTCCTTACTGACAAAAGGGGGAGAAGCATATGAGTTGATAGTCTTCAAGCGGGTCCATATGGATGGTTGCTATACTTTTGCTTAGTGCTTAAAACTCTCGCTTTTGATACATTTGGTTCTTTGAGTTGTAACACTTAAACTTGATGGTCGTCTGCTACCTTTTTCTGCTATACTATGATGCGACGATAAATTCCGCATATGCGATGATAAATGCCGCATGAAGTCATATTGTAGACGTCCATTTTTCATTATGCATATCATTATTTTCGTACACACTTACATGCATGATGAATTGTCGTCATAAGTTGAAGAGGATCTCCACAAGTACAACCTGCCATGTGCATTTGCATTCCAAAAGCAAAACACTTATATGCACATCTTCAGGGGGGGCCTTTTTCTACTTATGAAGACAATACCTAATTCCCTACAATTTCACATACTTTTATTCCCGTTGAAAACTTCAACCAGTTTGTCATCAATCACCAAAAAGGGGGGATTGTAAGTGCATCTAGTGCCACCCCTAGTTGGTTTTGGAGTATTGACGACAAACCTGGTTGAAGGACTAATGTGTTTGTGAGAATTGCAGGATAACACAGGTAGTAGTCCCTCATTGATTCGGTTTACCTACCGGAGATGACCCCTAAAAATGTATGAAGACATTAAAGACAATGGTGGTATGTGAAGATATTCACATTGAAGACTATGACATGAGAAGACATCGCGTGAAGACTTTGGAGCACGAAGACATAGTTGTTTCGTTGTTTCATTTTCTTCTTTGTTGAGTCATAGGAACCACCGTACTGTTAAGTTGGGTCCAAGTGAACAAAGTCAGAGTGACTCATGTGATGCTCAACCAAATCCTATGTCTTCGAGCGAAGACAATGAGAGCAAATCTTATCCTGAGTCGTATGAGTCAGCTTTACTTGTAGCCCAAGTCAAGCTGCCGCGTGTGTTTGAAATCTGACCGTTGTGACACGTGTCAGTTCCTTAGTGACCCAGGGTCATTTCGGACAAATCAGGTCGGGTTGCCTAGTGGCTATAAATAGCCCACCCCCTACACCATAAATTGGTGGCTGCTCAGAGCTAGTGCACGGCTTTTGTCGTTTGAGAGCAACCCACCTCCGAAGCGTTTGAGAGAGAGAAATCCTTGCGAGGACAAAGCCCAAAACACCCAGAGCCTAAAGAGTGTTTGGCATCACTGAAGTCTTTCTGTCTGCGTGACCTGAAGACTTGTTACACTTGAGGACTGTGAATCCTCCAGCCGATTAGGCGTCGCATTCTGAGCATCCAAGAGTCATTGTGGATTGACGGTGAACGAAGTCTGTGATGGTTTGGAAGTCTACCTTGAAGACTTACCAGAGTGATTGGGCGGGGACTAGGTGTCCTTAGCTCAAGGGGAATAAGGTGAAGACATGGTCTTCTGAGTTAAATCTCAGCCTCCCCAACCAGACGTACAGTTGTCACAGCAACTGGAACTGGTCGAACAAATCATTGTCTTCTCCAAGCTACTGGTTTCATCTCTCACCCTTGTTTACTTACAGTTCGTCTTCGTGAAGTCATTGCATGCATACACTATTTGTTTGACTTCACTGTGTGACTACTTGTTCTAATTGGCTTCGTACTATCTTCCATCCTGATCCTTACTACCTAGCTGCTATTAGTCTTCGTGCTTTAGCTTCATACTTGCTTGACTATGGCTTGTCTAGTGTAGTCTACCTTCCGCTGCATGTTTATAGGTTCATTTCCATTGTTTGTCTTTGAAACTCCCATGTTTTGCAGACTTTCATAAAAATCGCCTATTCACCCCCCTCTAGTCGATAACTAGCACTTTCAAAACTCTTGATACTGCCCAGAGAAATTATGCTACCACTGAAAAAGAATTCTTAGCAGTTGTATTTGCATGTGATAAGTTCAGACCTTATATTGTTGATTCTAAAGTTACTATTCACACTGATCACGCTGCTATTAAATATCTTATGGAAAAGAAAGATGCTAAGCCTAGACTTATTAGATGGGTCCTCTTGCTCCAAGAATTTGATTTGCATATTATTGATAGAAAGGGAGCTGAGAACCCCGTTGCAGACAACTTTTCTAGGTTAGAGAATGTACTTGATGACCCACTACCTATTGATGATAGCTTTCCTGATGAACAATTAGCGGTCATTAATGCTTCTCGTACTACTCCATGGTATGCTAATTATGCTAATTACATTGTTGCTAAATTTATACCACCTAGTTTCACATACCAGCAAAAGAAAAAGTTCTTTTATGATTTAAGACATTACTTCTGGGATGACCCACACCTTTATAAAGAAGGAGTAGATGGTGTCATTAGACGTTGTGTACCTGAGCATGAACAGGAACAGATCCTCCGCAAGTGTCACTCGAACCATGTGGAGGACACCACGCTGGAGATAGAACTGCACATAAGGTATTGCAATCCGGTTTTTATTGGCCTACTCTCTTCAAAGATGCTCGTAAGTTTGTCTTGTCTTGTGATGAATGTCAAAGAATTGGTAATATTAGTAGACGTCAAGAAATGCCTATGAATTACTCTCTTGTTATTGAACCATTTGATGTATGGGGCTTTGATTATATGGGACCTTTTCCTGCCTCTAATGGACATACACATATTTTAGTCGCTGTTGATTACGTTACTAAGTGGGTAGAAGCTATTCCAACTAGTAGTGCTGATCATAACACCTCTATTAAGATGCTTAAAGAAGTTATTTTTCCGAGGTTTGGAGTCCCTAGGTATTTAATGACTGATGGTGGTTCACATTTTATTCATGGTGACTTTCGTAAAATGCTTGCTAAGTATGACGTTAATCATAGAATTGCATCTCCTTATCACCCTCAGTCTAGTGGTCAAGTAGAATTGAGCAATAGAGAGCTCAAATTAATTTTGCAAAAGACTGTTAATAGATCTAGGAAGAATTGGTCCAAGAAACTTGATGATGTATTATGGGCCTATAGAACCGCTTATAAAAATCCTATGGGTATGTCTCCGTATAAGATGGTTTATGGAAAAGCATGTCACTTACCTCTCGAACTTGAACATAAAGTGTATTGGGCTATTAAAGAGCTCAATTATGATTTCAAACTTGCCGGTGAGAAGAGGTTATTTGATATTAGCTCACTTGATGAATGGAGAAGCCAAGCATATGAGAACGCCAAGCTGTTTAAAGAAAAAGTTAAAAGATGGCATGAAAAAAGAATACAAAAGCGAGAATTTAACGTAGGTGATTATGTGTTGCTATTCAACTCTCGTTTAAGATTTTTTGCAGGAAAACTTCTCTCCAAGTGGGAAGGTCCTTACGTTATCGAGGAGGTCTATCGTTCCGGTGCCATAAAAATCAACAACTTCGAAGGCACAAATCGGAAGGTGGTGAATGGTCAAAGAATCAAACATTATATCTCAGGTAATCCTATAAATGTTGCAACTAATATTATTGAGACCATAACCCCGGAGGAATACATAAGGGACACTTTCCAGAACGTTCCAGACTCCGAAAACGAATAGGTATGTGGTACGGTAAGTAAACCGACTCCAAAACAATTCTAATGGCAATTTCTATCCGTTTTGGAATATTTAAGAATTTTGGATAGCAAGAAGTAATCCGAGAAGGACACGAGGCCTCTACGAGGGTGGAGGGCGCGCCCACCCTTACTGGGCGCGCCCCCTGTCTCGTGGGCACCTCGTGTGCCTCCCGGACTCCATTTTCTTGCACGTTACGTATTTTGGTCAGTATAAATTCATTATATAATCTCTCGAAGGTTTTGACCAACGTATCACGCAAAAAGATTCTGTTTTCGTTTCGAATTATTTTTCTGACAGATCTAGAGCACCATGACGTCTCCAAGCGCTCCCAAGGACAAGTTCTTCGAGAAGTTCATCAACCCCTACCTCGCGGAGGTGCTGCAACACCCTCAAACCATTGACATGCATGAGGGGGTGCTGCACATCCGCGATGTTGAGGGACCAAGGAGGACCGGAAGTGTGGAGGCAAGGCTCGAGGCAATGGAGCAACAAGTTTTCAAGTGTCAGGAGATGGTGGAGCGTGGACTTGACTCCAATCACATAATGATCACGGAGTTCACCAACAACCACAAGCTGGACACCAAGGACATCGGGGAGGCCATCTTTAAGCTTCACGAGAAGATCGAGCACCTCCAAGCCCAGATCTATGACCTGCAAAACCAAAACTCTGAGTATGAATATAGATTCAAGAGAATGAGTTTGGAAGATTTAAGGATCCCGGAGACTCGATCATCCTTCTATGATGGGGAGCCTATGCCTTGGAAGAGGGACGACAAGCCTACATCATCAACAACTCCATCTCCTTCGCCAGCCAAAGAGATATAATCACATGGGTATGGGCACTCCCCTTGGCAACTGCCAAGCTTGGGGGAGGTGCCCCGGTATCGTATCACCATCACACTCCTATCTTTACCGTTTTACTTAGTTCGATCCTTTTAGTAATATCTTGATCAAGTAGAATAAAGTTTTGGTATGAATTAGTTTTGAGTTTTGCTTTGTGATCTCTTTATGTAATCGAGTCCGTGAGCTATATAATAAAGATTAGTGTTGAGTCAAGGGCTTTGCTACTTTGCCATGATCTTTAGAAAATAGAAAGAATAAAAAAGAGAGTTCATATTGATCTTATGGATAGTAATGACTTCACATATAAAGAGTATGAGGCATAAAAGTTGTTGAGAGTTGATAAACATAGTTTTGGTCATCGTTGCAATTAATAGGAAGTAATAAAGAAAGAGAGGCTTCACATATAAATATACTATCTTGGACATCTTTTATGATTGTGAGCACTCATTAAGTATGACATGCTAAAGAGTTGTTGTTGGACAAGGAAGACAACATAATGGTTTATGTTTTCTCACATCTCAGTTAAAGTATATTGTCATGGATCTTCCGAACATGTTGAGCCTGCCTTTCCCCCTCATGCTAGCCAAATTCCTTGCACCAAGTAGAGATACTACTTGTGCTTCCAAATATCCTTAAACCCAGTTGTGCCATGAGAGTCCACCATACCTACCTATGGATTGAGTAAGATCCTTCAAGTAAGTTGTCATCGGTGCAAGCAATAAAAATTGCTCTCTAAATATGTATGACTTATTAATGTGGGAGAAAATAAACTTTGTACGATCATGTGATATGGAAGTAATAAAAGCGACGGACTTCATAATAAAGGTTCATATCACAAGTGGCAATATAAAGTGACGTTCTCTTGCATTAAGATTTTTTGCATCCAACCATAAAAGCGCATGACAACCTCTGCTTCCCTCTGCGAAGGGCCTATCTTTTACTTTATGCCTTTTATATTATGCATGAGTCGAGGTGATCTTCACCTTTCCCTCTTTCATTTTATCCTTTGTCAAGCACCTCATGTTGGAAAGATCCTGATATATATATCCAATTGGATGTAAGTTAGCATGAGTTATTATTGTTGACATCACCCAAAGGTGAATACGTTGGGAGGCGAAACAATAAGCCCCTATCTTTCTCAGTGTCCGATTAAAACTCCATAACCACAAGTATTGCGTGAGTGTTAGTAATTGTAAAAGAATATATGATAGTTGAATATGTGGACTTGCTGAAAAGCTCTATTCTTGACTCTTTCCAATGTTATGATAAATTGCAATTGCTTCAATGACTGAGATTATAGTTTGTTAGTTCTCAATGAAGTTTCCGAACCATACTTGACATTGTGAATAGATTGTTACTTGAGCGTAAGAAATCATATGACAAAATCTATGTATGTTGCTGTTATGAGAATGATCATGATGCCCTCATGTCCGTATTTTATTTTTATCGACACCTCTATCTCTAAACATGTGGACATATTTTTCGATATCGGCTTCCGCTTGAGGACAAGAGAGGTCTAAGCTTGGGGGAGTTGATACGTCCATTTTGCATCATGCTTTTATATTGATATTTATTGCATTATGGGCTGTTATTACACGTTATGTTACAATACTTATGGCTATTCTCTCTTATTTTACAAGGTTTATCATGAAGAGGGAGAATGCCGGCAGCTGGAATTCTGGCTGGAAAAGGAGCAATATTGGAAACCTATTCTGCACAGCTCCAAAAGTCCTGAAACTCCACGAAAGTCATTTTTGGAATTTATAAGAATTATTGAGCGAAAGAAGTACTAGAGGGGGCCCACACCCTGGCCAGGAGGGTGGGGGCGCGCCCTCCCTTACTGGGCGCGCCCCCTGTCTCCTGGGCCCCCTGGTGGCCCTCCGGTGCCCCTCTTCTGCTATATGAAGGCTTTTACCCTAGAAAAAAAATCATAAGCAAGCTTACGGGACGAAACTCCGCCGCCACGAGGTAGAACCTTGGCGGAACCAATCTAGAGCTCCGGCGGAGCTGTTCTGCCGGGGAAACTTCCCTCCGGGAGGGGGAAATCATCACCATCGTCATCACCAACGATCCTCTCATTGGGAGGGGGTCAATCTCCATCAACATCTTCACCAGCACCATCTCCTCTCAAAACCCTAGTTCATCTCTTGTATCCAATCTTGTATCAAAACCACAAATTGGTACCTGTGGGTTGCTAGTAGTGTTGATTACTCCTTGTATTTGATGCTAGTTGGTTTATTTGGTGGAATATCATATGTTCAGATCCTTAATGCATATTAATACTCCTCTGATCATGAACATGAATATGCTTTGTGATTAGTTACGATTGTTCCTGAGGACATGGGTGAAGTCTTGCTATTAGTAGTCATGTGAATGTGGTATTCGTTTGATATTTGATGAGTTGTATGTTGTCTCTCCTCTAGTGGTGTTATGTGAACGTCGACTACATGACACTTCACCATTATTTGGGCCTAGAGGAAAGCATTGGGAAGTAATAAGTAGATGATGGGTTGCTAGAGTGATAGAAGCTTAAACCCTAGTTTATGCGTTGCTTCGTAAGGGGCTGATTTGGATCCACTAGTTTAATGCTATGGTTAGGTTTACCTTAATACTTCTTTTGTAGTTGCGGATGCTTGCAATAGGGGTTAATCATAAGTGGGATGCTTGTCCAAGTAAGGGCAGTACCCAAGCACCGGTCCACCCACATATCAAATTATCAAAGTACCAAACGTGAATCATATGAGAGTGATGAAAACTAGCTTGACGATAATTCCCATGTGTCCTCGGGAGCGCTTTTCTCATTATAAGAAATTGTCCAGGCTTGTCCTTTGCTACAAAAAGGATTGGCCCACCTTGCTGCACCTTATTTACTTTCATTACTTGTTACCCGTTACAAATTATCTTATCACAAAACTCTCTGTTACCGATAATTTCAGTGCTTGCAGAGAATACCTTACTGAAAACCGCTTGTCATTTCCTTCTGCTCCTCGTTGGGTTCGACACTCGTAATTATCGAAAGGACTACGATAGATCCCCTAAACTTGTGGGTCATCACTGTACTGCTAGACGCCGGAGCAGACGGAGTAGCTGCGGCTGTCTTCTTTTCTTGCTTACGAGGCGGAGAAGAAGGACTACGATGCACCGGAGCAGCCGGGGCGGTGGCGGCTCTCTTCCGCCCTTGCCGACGAGGCGGAGGAGGAGGCTGGCTGCTCGGACGCGCCGGCGCAGGCGGAGAAGGAGGCGGAGTGCCCTGATCACTCGCCGGAGGAGGAGGCGGAGGAGGAGGCGGAGTGCCCTGACTCGCCGGAGGAGGAGGAGGAGGCGGAGGCGTCCAGTTCGGAAGGTTGATGAGCTCCTTCCGCCATAGACATGGAGTCTTCAGAGCAGAACCCAGCCGAGTCTCCCCTTCACCGGTAGGGTGGTCAAGCTCGAGGTCCTGAAATCCCTCCGTTATTTCATCCACCATCGCACCAGCATATCCTTCTGGAATCAGACGGCAGTGAAAAGTTGCACCGGGTTCAGGAGGTGCAACAGAGCCGACAACCGCCTTGACTTTGAAGTTCTGCCATTGCGTCATAAGGTGGCAATCTTGAGACTCCGTGATAGCATCCACGGGGTAGCTAGTAGGAGCCGTGAAGACAGGCTCCTGAAGCAGCTCGGTGGAAGCCACGCTACTTCTCCGCTGAGATGGCGGGGTAGCTTCAGGGGTTGCTTCGGCAGGTCGCTTGCTGTGAACTGCTTCTCCTTCCTCTAGCGCTCGTACCCTTGCGTAAAGCGTCTGCAGTTGGGTCTGCTCCACTTTCCTCCTCCTCTCCCGGCCTTTGTAACCGCCTGCGTCGGGAAACCCAGCCTTCCACGAAATGGAGCCTGGCGTGCCTCGTGTCCTTCCAGGGTGCTCAGGATTCCACAGGGCCATTGTGAGCTCGTCGTTTTCTCTGTCGGGAACGAATGTCCCTTGCTGCGCTGTGGCGATATACTCCTGAAGCTTCGTGACGGGTATTCGCAGTTGCTCGTTCGTCCAAACGCACTTCCCTGTTTCAGGGTCCAAGGTTCCCCCAACCCCGAAGAACCAAGTGCTTGAACGGTGTGGCCAGTTCAACGTCAATTGTTCGACCCCTTTATCAAGCAGGTCATTCTCAGCCTTGTCCCACAACGGTCGGGCTGTGAGGTAGCAACCTGACCCCGTGCGATGGTGATGCTCCTTCTTCGCAGCGTTTTTCTTGTTTGTCGTTGACATCTTCTTACTCTTCTCCAATGTCTTGTGGGCCACAAATGCGTCCCAGTGGTCTCTTATCTTCTCAAATCGGCCAGTGAATTTCGGAGTCTTTTTTTGTCGACAAACGTTGTTTTCAGCTCAGTCTTCCACCTCCTGAATAGATCTGCCATCTTCTTAAGAGAACGAGCCTTGACCAATGGCTCTATAGCTGGCTTCTCCGGATCCTCCTCTGGCGGTAGGGTGAAAGTTGCCTTTAGCGCGGTCCAAAGATCATCTTTCTGCCTATCGTTGACATAAGACACCTCAGGGTCTTCGTTCTTAGGCTTATACCATTGGTGGATGCTGATCGGGATCATGTCCCTAACAAGAACCCATTGAGCAGAAAATGCTTCCTTGGTCCAGATGGGTTCAATCGGTTGGTCATCGCGTGCGATTGCTGTGATCATGAACCTTTCATCCTGGCGCAAATTTTTCTTCGGGCCTCGTCTCGTTATCGAAGTTTTGTTCGATCCGGAGGGCTCGAAAAGAAGAAAGAAGAGAGTTAATATGTGTACATACCAAAACAATTAATGCATCAATTTGCTATAGTCAGCACAGACTTAATTAATATATATACCTGACCGGACTCCGTCATCACGGTGTCCTTCTTCGATCGGCATTCGGTCACTGGAGCCATCATAATCATGTCCTTCCTCCTCCATTGCTCGATCACCGTAGCCTGCTTCACCCTCTCCTTCTAGACCATCGGTGTCGTTGAGATAGTATGAGACATCACCTCCGGCTGCGATTATGTCCCCCAACACCTTTTTTGCTTCCAAGTCTCGGTGCTCCATACTTTCTGCAAATATTACTACATGGCAATTATTATACAAAACATGACAGATGGATATATTAGTGGCAAACGTAGACCTAGCTAGCTAATCACAACAAGGAATCATATTAGTGGCCTCGACGCTTCTCTAGGGTTTGGGGTGGCCTCGGCAACGCTTCTAGGGTTTAGGGTGGCCTCGACGACAACGCTCTTTTAACTTGGTAAATTTGGGTGGCCTCGGCAGTGCTTCTAGGGTTTGGACCGGACCGCCTCTCTCATGATTGTCCGACGTCTGGACCGACAAGGGATTTAACAAAATGGCGCCATTCTGGATGTGCAGAAAATGGTCCATATTTTTCCTGATCTCATCTGCCCTTCTATATGTCATGTTGTCTAGTGTCAAAGAATTCAACAAAACCATGACTTCATCATTAGCCGGAAATGACAGGCGCATAATGGTACGAAGCTCTTCAAAGTTGTTTTGGAACGGAGTTCCCAATAGAATAATTCGCTTTTTGGTACAAAGTTCAGCACGAGCCTTCCGAATATCGCTATTTGGAAGGCCTTTGCTGAAATTCGTACCAAAAGGCTAATTATTCTATCAGGAACTCCGTTCCAAAACAACTTTGAAGAGCTTCGTAGCATCATACACCTGTTACTTCCAGTTAATGATGAAGCCACGGATTTCTTCAATAATTTGACAAACAACGTGACATATAGAATAATATATATATATATATGAGATTAAAAAAAATTGGATCAACTTGTGCACATCCATAATGGGGGCATTCTTGATAAATCTGGACCCTCGACCCCTGGATGACCCTCGACCCCTCGACGACCCTCTACCCTAGTTCCCGACCCTCGACCCCCTCATGTCATGTTTGTCTAGTGTCAAAGGATTCCACAAAACCATGTCTTCATCATTAGGCGAAAGTAACAGGCGCATGATGGTATGAACTTCTGCAAAGTTGTTTTGGTACAGAGTCCCAGATAGGATAATTCGCTTTTTGGTACAAAGTTCAGCAAGAGCCTTCCGAATATCGCTATTTGGAAGGCCTTTGCTGAAATTCGTACCAAAAGGCGAATCATCCTATCCGGGACCCCATTCCAGAATAACTTTGCAGAACTTCGTACCATCATGTCCCGGTTACTTCCGGCTAATGATGAAGCCATGGATTTCTTTAATACTTTCACACTAGGAAACCTCTCGACCCCTCGGCGATCCTCGACTGTCGACCCCTCGACGACCCTTGACCCTCGACCCTCGAACCCTCGGCGACCCTCGAATCCTCGACACTAGGTCCCGACCCTCGACCCCTCATGTCATGTTTGTTAGTGTCAAAGGATTCAACAAAACAATGTCTTCATGATTAGGCAAAAGTAACAGGCGCACGATGGTACGAAGTTCTGCAAAGTTGTTCTAGAACGGAGTCCCAGATAGGATAATTCCCTTTTGGGTACAAAGTTTAGCAAGAGCCTTCCGAATATCGCTATTTGGAAGGCCTTTGCTGAAATTCGTACCAAAAGGCAAATCATCCTATCCGGGACTCCGTTCCAGAACAACTTTGCAGAACTTCGTACCATCATGCCCCGGTTACTTCCGGCTAATGATGAAGCCATGGATTTCTTCAATACGTTGACACTAGGCAACCTCTCGACCCCTCAGCGATCCTCGACCGTCGACCCCTCAACGACCCTCGACCCTCGAACCCTCGGTGACCCTCGAAACCTCGACACTAGTTCCCGAGCCTCGACCCCTCGGCGATCCTCGACACCCTTGTTCCCGATAAAATTAAGAAGAGGAAGAAGAAAAAAAGAGGAGAAGAAGAAAAAAAGGAGAAGAAGAAAGAATGGAGGAGAAGAAGAAAAAATAGATTTAATAAATAGATTCGCTTCTTCTTCTCCTCTTTTTTTCTCTTCTTCTCTATTCCTTCTTCTTCTCCTCTTTTTTTTCTTCTTTCTCTTCTTATTTTGTTCTCCTCTTCTTCTCTTCCGCCCCTTTTTCCTATCCTTCTTTTTCTTCCTTCTTCCAAGATAAAACTTTTCTAAAAATGTAACTTTTGCCACTCACGTCGAGTTATCAGGGAGGGGGTATATCGACCCCCCCTCATGTAGAAGTTATCGGGGAGGGGGTATATCAACCGCCCCCCTCATGTCGAAGTTATCAGGGAGGGGGTATCACTACTAGGGAAAACCCTAGCAGTAGCGCGGGTATTTTGCCTATCAGTAGTGCGGGATGTCGCGCTACTGATAAGGCGCTACAGCTAACATGTAGCAGTAGCGCGTGTCATCCAATGCTACTGCTATACATGGCTAGCAGTAGCGAGGTTTATTGCAGAGCGCTGCTGCTAATATCTGGAGCGCTTTTTATCAGGAAGCGCAACTGGTATGAGAGCGCTACTGATAACTTTATTCCCCTCGCTACTGTTAGTTTTATTAGTTTCTATTTTTTTCTGCATATTTGTTTTGTATTTGAACTGGCTTTATACAATAATCTTTAGCATATCATACACATACAAATGTAATAATAGCATATACATACAAATAGTCTCATCAAATCATGTCATCATCATAATCATCATCCAACACAAAGTGGTCTCTCGTCATCATCTCGAAAATAGCGATACAAGTCTCGATTACTTGCAACTACATCGTCATCCATCTAAACAATGATATACGCGAGAAGAGCTATCGACTTTGAGTGAGAGCGGAACTATGCAGTACATGAGTTCGCATCCCTCTCTCGCATTAGCGTGAACCTAAACTAACTACTGGTTGTCGCTCGGAAACCGGAAACCGGTACACCTGGGCCTGGCATTCTGGCCACTCGTCGTATACTCCTGGCGTAGCACTTCTTCGCCATCGATGATCTATACACCTACATCATCACATGAGTCGATGATATGCAACATATATTGTTGAGCAATAGAAAGAGACAGACTTGACAAAAATAGAGGCAACATATCATAAGCATAAATAACAAAGTTCATCGTACCCAAAATGCCCTAACTAGAGTGATCTTCGCTAGTCGAGGAGGACGGTTTAATTACATCACAAATAAAGTTTCGTCGTGCATAACTCAAAGTTTCATCATACAGAAAGTATGGACTAAATGGACATATTTTCATATATCGTCAATCACTCCAACATGTCGTGCCATCCATCCAAGTCAGGGAGATAGTCCCCGAGCTTAGTGAAAGGCTTCAGGTCGAGACGCTGAGCGGCTACGCGTGGTCGGACGTCTTCCTGCAAAATTTGTCCTTCTTCGTAGAACATCCCTGTTTTTTCGACGACTTCCTTCATGATGATTTGGGCAATTTCGCGCTGGATGTGATAGAACTCAGCTCGAAGTCGATGATCCTCGATATCTCCTAAGTTCTTTGCCCATTGCAGAATATGGGCATCGCCGTATCTAGGTGACATGCGAAGGTTATGGTGATCCCGTCTGTACTCCAGCATGTGGTGTAGGACATAGAATCGATCATTAAGAGAATCACTCGGTCGCTGGATGCAGCAGAAGTCGGTCTTATGGCAGAAGGCGGGCCTGCCGTCCCTTTTCTTCTTGTCCTTGACCTCTCCACCCCGTGCGCCGTAGTAAAACATAGCACTGTCGAGAACAGACTTGACGTGGGTGTAATCCTTTTTGTTAATGTTCTTCGACGAGTCCAAGTAAAGAGCGTGGGAGTATCGGGGGTAGAGGATGATGAGGACGGCGCGCCCGCCGCTGCGCAAAATAAGTACACCTCAAATTAAGCCTCCACCGTGCAAATGAATGATTGAAAACAAAGGAAGGATATCCGCGCGGATGACTTACAGGGGATGATAAGGCACGAGAATCAGCTGCTTGTCCTCGCGTATTCACGGTGCTCTGCGCAGACTCCCAAGAAGCCCTCGTGCATGAAGTACGGGTCAGCGACACAGATATGAGGTATCTGCTCAACCCCGATGAGGTAGTTCATGTGCAAGGTATAAAGGCGGACAAACGTAAAATCCAGCTTCTTCAAGTGAAACATGTCGAAGATGTAATCGAATCAAAGGAAGAACTTCTCCGTGGGGAATGTGTCGACGTATGACAATTGCCGCGGCACGTTAACCAAGTAGAGTGGGTATACTGGATTTTTTGAGGCGATGAGGCCTTCTCTATCCGCGGCACATCGTCATGAAGTCTCCTTAGATCGCCAAATCTGTCCCCTAGCGCTGCTTTAGGTAGGATTGGTTGACCGGGGATATGCCATTTTGCCACACCGGGGATATCTATACGGTCTTGAACCCGAGGCTGCTGAGGCGGCTGGATCATAGAAGCAGCTTGGTTGCCTTTCCTCGCTCTCTTCCTAGGCTTCTTTGCTACCGGAAGGTCGTCTATAATATGTTCAGCCTCCGGAGGTGGCAATTCAGGCACCGACTCATGACGCTCAAAGCGTGACTAGGTGCCAGTATTGAGATACTGCTGAGTGTCATCGTCATCCTCATCCTCATCTATGGCGACGTCACCAGCGACTAATGGAGCCACTACCTCACCCCGTCTGCTATCACCCAGCACGACAGCCGACGCTAATTGGGTAGGTGGGGTGTTGATGTTCATACCTAACTGCGTGCTCGTGGGTGTGCTCCCGGCCGCCTCCAGACGAAGCAGACTCTTTGGCCACAACAGGACCCACCCATTGCAATCACCAAGCCGCCGTGGGGTCTCGTCGTCATCCCCCCCAGTACCAGAGGAGCCAAATTCTCGTGGCCCTGTTTGACGCTGGCCACGGAAACCTTGAACAGGTCCGGGGGGATCGGCCGGCCGTGGAACAATGGTTCTTTCGGCTTCATTATCGTCGCCTACCCCACGTCCACCTTTTGGTCGCCAATGGTGTACAATATGGTGCACGGGGTTACGTCGGCCTGCAAAGACATATCTGTGACGTGAGACATCCGAAAGGCAACGAAAACGGGAGATTATACATTTATTGAAGAGGGCCGGTGTGACAGATACCGTGAAGGCGTCGAGCTCAGCCAAAGATGAAGCACCACCGAGCACATCCGGTGCGGGAGCCAGTGCCGGAGCAGGTGCGGGAGCCGGTGCCGGAGCAGGTGCAGGTGCTGGCGCAACGCTAGTCGAGCTGCTCCCGGAGAAGTCAGCAAGGGGAATGCCCATTGCATTTTTTTCTAGATTTTACCTGCTCCAATTGAAAACGGTCGGAACCAAGACAGTAGACATATCTGCAACTACTTGTTTTGCGGTAGCTACCGCTGTTGCGACTATCTCAGATGATTTCTTCTCAACCGCAATATCAACCTTCTTGTCGATGTTTTCTTCAGTTTACCTCCGTCTTTCCTTTCTCTCCTCCATGGTCTCACGTTAGTACTTCTTCCACGTGGCGCCGTCTCTGACACCGTGCACATGTCCATACGACGGTCGAGTATCCAGTGGGAGTCCTTTCAATATGTTCAACGCCTGGTTGAATCGGGTGTCCCACTTGGGCCTCGCCAACGCCTCAGACGGCGAGTCGCTTTTGGCCGCAATCATGTGCTGCTCTCTCTGCAAAAGGAACAAGGATCGTTTACAAATATGACTAAATGTGCAGTCGAATTGATCAAAAACTAAAATTACCAGCAGTCTCATGAACTCCTCATGACCGGGTCCGTCTTGAAAACCTTCTTGACTGAGTCCCAATGGTGTCGTGCCCTGAGGACGTCACGCTCCTGCGGGACGGTGAAGTCCGCCAAGGGGTCTGGGATGCCCAGACTCTCGCGTTCCGCGTCCTCCTTGGCCCATATGGATCTCTTCCCGCCGTAACCACGGCTTCCGAGGTGGTCGCGCCCGATGTTCCTCTGTTGAAGCCCCTTCATGTACTTCGACTTCTTTTTGGCAACTTCGGCCTCGCAAGCCGCCTTGAATATTTCAAATTGCTCTTCCGTGATTGTCGGATTATCCTTTACAATCTCGGAGTAGCTTATCAGTCTTCCGTGATTGGCGCTAAATGTTTCACCCTTGCTTTCTAGGCGGCCAAACGAACCGCTCAACCTGGTCATGGCGTGTTTGTTTATCTTCTTCATTGTCGGGTCCTTATCGGGATCTTCATAATCTTTTTCATTCCGGCCCGGGAACAAGAATATCTGGTGCAGCTTCTTTAGGAGGGAGGGCCTCATATTATCGATCTTCTATAGTTTCTCATCGTTGATGGTGGCGGTTGACCGTACGATGCAGCCTATTTGATTGCCGTAGCACGATCGCATTTCCTCGGGCGCTATTGGCTCAAAAATGCCGTCGTCCATCTCCATGACCACCAGTCTAGTAGTCATGAGCTGGTTTGGGCGCCGTGGCCTCTTTGCTTTCGGTTCTAGACCGGCTCCGCTAGTCTCGGCGCCGGTCTCAGTCTCATCGCCGGTGTGCATGTCGGTATCAGTCCCCGATGCGACAGGTGGGCCCAGCAACAACATCCGTCGATCGTCGGCTTCCCACAAAAATTCGTCTGCCGCCAGGTAGACGTCGTCACAATGAACGGAACCCTGTCCTTCATTGTTGCTAGCCATGTTTCCTACGATTAAATCTAGTCAATTAATTCTAGACCTAATAAAATGAATAATGACATAAAAAAGGCCTATGTTTTGCAGGAACGTTGACTCCTTCCCGGTGCGGCAAATCCCGGGCACTCGATATACCCTAGTTTGAAACACAAGTCATGCCGAAATTCATGGAAAATTTCGGCATGACCTTTGCTAAAAAGTGGACAAATCAAGCACCTGAAATTTGCCAGAACGGAAATGAATCAACATTCCGGCAAAACATAGGCCACTCGGCTTCATTCCCTGGAAACAGTGTTCAAATATCCATCTTCGACACCGCCACACATGTCGAAATATACACGAGCAACCACATGTCCAAATTTCACAAGCTAATTCAAAAACTAAGTGTAGAAGAAAATTCATTTAACTACTAATAGAACAAAATTCAGTTAACTTTAGTGCTCTATAACGATGAAAGGAAAAAAATTCAATTAACTACTAATTTCATTCATTTAGGTTATTCATTTAACTCCACCTAATTAACCTACTGTACCACTACTACTAGCAGCACTAATAACCTAATTTACCTAGCAAAACCCTACTGCCCTAACCAAAAAACATCTAATTAACATCTACTAGTAACCACTACTGCCCTAACCTAATTAATATCTACTAGTATCACTATATACTACAAGCAGCACTACTACAACATTTTCTTCATTTTTTCTTTAAAAAACATCTATGAAAACAAAAACCCTAATTAAACCCAACTGCCCTAACTAACTTTTGTTGTAAACCAAATTTTTTGCTCTAAACTAATTTTTGCTCTAACATCTACAGCTTAACATCTTTTGCCCTAAACTAATTTTTTTGCTATAAACTAACTTTTGCTCTAAAATGCAGAGACAGACGAGTGGTGGGGGAGGGGTGGGTGGCTTACAGAGAGGGGAGAGACGACGGCGGCGAGGTGCTCGGCGACGGAGGCAGGGGCGGGGAGGGCGGGCTCGGGCAGCGGCGGTCCTGGGCGGGCTCGGGCAGCGGTGAGGTCGAGGGCGGCGATGGTGAGGTCGAGGGTGGCCTCTGGCAGCGGCGGTGAGGCTGAGGGCGGCCTCGCGCGGCAGCAGTGAGGATGAGGGCGGCCTCGGGGGGAGACGGTGAGGTTGCGGGTGTCCATGCCGGCAGGAGACAGCGGCGAAGTGGGGCGACGGCAAATTGGGGAGACGGCGGTGAAGTGGGGCGAGGGATTTGGCGGAGAAGTGGTGGCCGGGGGGAGGGAAACCGCTAGTTAAGTGAAACATAACGGTAGCGCATTTCTGAAAACACGCTATAACTAAGTTAGCTACAACGCGTTTTCAGAAACGCGCTACTGCTATGCCTTTCTCCTTTTTTCCCTTTTTTCATTTATTTTTCTTTACATTTTTTCCTTTCTCATTTTTCTATTTCTTTCATTTTCATTTACTTTTCTACTTGTTTTTCATTTTATTTTATTTTCATTAGCAGTAGCGCCTTACACCTAAACGCGCTGCTACAACAATATTAGCGGTAGCGCTGTTTCTGAAAGACCGCTACTACTATGTGTAGCCTATCAGCTAGTAGTAGCGCTTTTACCATCGGACGCGCTACTGCTACATATGTATATGCAGCGCGGTTGTTCTGCACGTGCTACTGTTGTGTAGCAGTAGCGCGCTTTTTTAACAAGCGCTACTGCTAAACTTCAGTGTATAAGGTTTTCCCTAGTAGTGTATATCGACCCCCCCTCATGTCGAAGTTATCGGGGAGGGGGTATATCGACCCCCACCCCCCCTCATGTCAAAGTTATCGGGGAGGGGGTATATCGACCCCCATCCGTCTTGCATATATAGCCACATACATATAAATCTAATAAAAAATAATCTAACAAAAACATGCTCTGAACATACATATAGCCACATACATACATATATATACATTATATAAATATGAACAAAAATTTAATCTAATAAAAAAACAGAGCCGGGGCGGCGCGGCGGCTCACA
>NC_057814.1:638061604-638062321 GCF_018294505.1 Triticum aestivum
GCGACGGCGACAAGGAGCAAGGCGTCGGGGCAGAGGGCGGCGTCGGCGGCGGGGAGAATGAGAAAGTGCTGAAATTTTCACAAGTGTTGATTATATAGACAGAGCATTGGTCCCGGTTCGTGGAACCAACCGGGACCAATGCCCCCGTCCCGGTTGGTGCCACCAACCGGGACCAAAGGTCTTTTTTCAGCAGACCAAAGGGCGGGAAGCAGAGGCCCTTGGTCCCGGTTGGTGGCACCAACCGGGACTAAAAGGGGGGCATTTGTCGCGGTTGGTGCCACGAACCAGAACCAATGCACCCCTTTAGTCCCGCTTAGTGCCACCAACCGGGACCGAAGGCCTTGTGCTGCCCGCGTCGCGGCCAAAAGTTTAGTCCCACCTCACTAGTTGAGAGAGCTCGAGAGTGGTTTATAAGCGCTGCTGCGCCCACCTTCTCGAGCTCCTCTCAACTGTAGGCTTTCGGGCATAATCTGTCACTAGGTGCTTGTGGGCCTACTAGGCCTGCTGCGGGTTTATAGTCGTATTCAGGTCGTGGTGGCCCAGTAGGTGGCACTTTTTATTTTTATTTTGTTTTCTTTGTTGCTTTCTTTATTGTTTTTTTCTACTTACAACAAAATACTTATTGTTGCTATTTTTATTTATTTTATCAAAGTTTATTTATTTTACTTCATTAAAGTTTATTTTGTTTCTATTTATTTATTTTATTAAAGTTTATTT
>NC_057814.1:638062727-638119073 GCF_018294505.1 Triticum aestivum
CTTTTTGCTTTTAATGTTTTGAACAGAAAATACTTTGATAATTTTAGTTGCATAAATTTTATATAATTTTAGTTTAATAATAGTAGAGGTTTAGAATAGCTTTTTAGTTGATTCCTTTAGCTATTAGAGTTTCATTAAAATTTTCTAGTTCATTCTTTTTTCTATTAGATTTTCATTAAAGTTTTCTAGTTCATTCTTTCAGTTTATTATTTTTGCTATTAGTATTTCATAAAAGTTTTCCAGTTCATTCTTTTTTATATTAGTTCATCCTTTGAGCTAAATGACCCAGAAATTGAAAAGCACTTCAGATGAACTCTGAAAAGGTTGAAAGTTGGCATGGTATCATCATTTCACCCACATAGCATGTGCTAAAAAGTTAAGAGGGTTACGGCAAAAACTGGATGCACTTCGTGTACAAAATGGACAATCCCTTTCGAAATATCAGGGTTTCATACGGAAACTCGTCTGTTACAAAGGGATTTCATTTTTTTTGAACTCCAGACTTTCTGTGTGTTCAAAATGCACCATTCGAAGCCACATCATCAATTTTCAACCCTTTCGGACTTCATTTGCTATTTTTCATGCATTTACTGATTTTTTGAGCTAAATGACCCTGAAATTGAACTAAATGTCTGTCTTGCCCTCCACTCCCACGATGTCTCTTTTTCCTGAAAGAACTATGTGGCGCTTTGGCTCATCGTATGATGTGTTTGCTTCGTTATCTTTTCTTTTTCTTGGTTTGGTAGACATGTCCTTCACATAGAAAACCTGCGCCACATCATTGGCTAGGACGAATGGTTCGTCTGTGTACCCAAGATTGTTCAGATCCACTGTTGTCATTCCGTACTGTGGGTCTACCTGTACCCCGCCTCCTGACAGATTGACCCATTTGCACTTAAACAAAGGGACCTTAAAATCATGTCCGTAGTCAAGTTCCCATATGTCCACTATGTAACCATAATATGCGTCCTTTCCCCTCTTAGTTGCTACATCAAAGAGGACACCGCTGTTTTGGTTGGTGCTCTTTTGATCGTGGGCGATCGTGTAAAATTTATTCCCATTTATCTCCTATCCCTTGTAAGTCAATACAGTCGAAGATGGTCCCCTGGACAACGAGTACAGCTCATCACAAATAGTTGTCACCTCTGAGACGTGTTTCCAACCAACTGCCGAAAGTCTTGATGTGTTCACATGTAATCCAGTAGTCACACTGCTCCAGGTGTTTCGAGCGCAAACTGTTCTTGTGTTCAGCGACATACGAGGTCACTAAGGTAGAGTTATGTAGAACTGTGTAGTGTTTTTGAGACCAAGAATGTTCGCCCCTGCATATTATTGAGTCCCCTCCTAGCGTGCCTTTTCTAGTCAGCCTCCCCTCATATAGTGATTTAGGAAGACCAATCTTCTTAAGGCCAGGAATAAAGTCAACACAAAACCCAATGACATCCTCTGTTTGATGGCCCATGGAGATGCTTCCTTCTGGCCTAGCGCGGTTACAGACATATTTCTTTAGGACTCACATGAACCTCTCAAGGGGGAACATATTGTGTAGAAATACGGGGCCCAGAATGACAATCTCGTCGACTAGATGTACTAGGACGTGCGTCATGATATTGAAGAAGGATGGTGGGAACACCAGCTCGAAACTGACAAGACATTGCGCCACATCACTCCTGAGCCTTGGTATGATTTCTGGATAGATCACCTTCTGAGAGATTGCATTGAGGAATGCACATAGCTCCACAATGGCTAATCGGACGTTTTCCGGTAGAAGCCCCCTCAATGCAACCGGAAGCAGTCGAGTCATAATCATGTGGCAGTCTTGAGACTTTAGGTTCTGGAACTTTTTCTCTGGCATATTTATTATTCCCTTTATATTCGACGAGAAGCCAGACGGGGCCTTCATAATGAGCAGGAATTCAAAGAAGATTTACTTCTCTTCTTTGGTAAGAGCGTACCTGGCAGGACCTTCATACTGCTTTGGAGGCATGCCGTCTTTTTCGTGCAAACGTTGCAGGTCCTCACGTGCCTCCGATGTATCTTTTGTCTTCCCATACACGCCCAAGAAGCCTAGCAGGTTCACGCAAAGGTTCTTCGTCATGTGCATCATGTCGATTGAAGAGTGGACCTCTAGGTCTTTCAAGTAGGGTAGGTCCCAAAATAAAGATTTCTTCTTCCACATGGGTGCGCGTCCCTCAGCGTCATTCGGAACAGATAGTCCGCCGGGACCCTTTCCAAAGATTATGTGTAAATCATTGACCATAGCAAGTACGTGATCACCGGTACGCATGGCGGCTTCTTCCGATGATCTGCCTCGCCTTTGAAATGCTTGCCTTTCTTTCGACATTGATGGTTGGTCGGAAGAAATTGACGATGGTCCAGGTACACATTCTTCCTGCATTTGTCCATGTATATAATTTCGGTGTCAGCTAAACAGTGCGTGCATGCATGGTATCCCTTGTTTGTCTGTCCTGAAAGGTTACTGAGAGCGGGCCAATCATTGATGGTTACAAACAACAACGCATGCAGGTTAAATTCCTCCTGTTTGTGCTCATCCCACACATGTACACCATTTCCATTCCACAGCTATAAAAGTTCTTCAACTAATGGCCTTAGGTATACATCAATGTCGTTGCTGGGTTGCTTAGGGCCTTGGATGAGAACTAGCATCATAATGAACTTCTGCTTCATGCACATCCAAGGAGGAAGGTTATACATACTTAGAGTCACGGGCCAGGTGTTGTGATTGCTGCTCTGCTCCCCGAAAGGATTAATGCCATCCGCGTTTAAACCAAACCATACGTTCCTTGGGTCACCTGCAAACTCAGCCCGGTACTTTCTATCGATTTTTCTCCACTTCGACCCTTCAGCGGGTGGTCTCAACTTCCCATCTTTCTTACGGTCCTCTCTATGCCATCGCATCAACTTGGCATGCTCTTCGTTTCTGAATAGACGTTTCAACCATGGTATTATAGGAGCATACCACATCACCTTCGCAGCAACCCTCTTCCTGGGGGGCTCGCTATCAACATGACCAGGGTCATCTCGTCTGATCTTATAACGCAATGCACCGCATATCGGGCGTGCGTTCAAATCCTCGTACGCACCACGGTAGAGGATGCAGTCATTAGGGCATGCATGTATCTTATGCACCTCCAATCCTAGAGGGCATACGACCTTCTTTGCTGCGTACGTACTGTCGGGCAATTCGTTATCCTTTGGAAGCTTCTCCTTCAATATTTTCAGCAGCTTCTCAAATCCTTTGTTAGGCACAGCATTCTCTGCCTTCCACTGCAGCAATTCCAGTACGGTATCGAGCTTTGTGTTGCCATCTTCGCAATTGGGGTACAACCCTTTTTTGTGATCTTCTAACATGCGATCAAACTTCAGCTTCTCCTTTTGACTTTCGCACTGTCTCCTTGCATCAACTATGACCCGGCGGAGATCATCATCGGGCACAATATCGTCTAGTTCCTCTTGATCTTCAGCAGCTTCCCCCGTTGCAGCATCACCGTATTCCGGGGGCACATAGTTGTCATCGTCCTCTTCTTCTTCGCTGTCTTCCATCATAACCCCTATTTCTCCGTGCTTGGTCCAAACATTATAGTGTGGCATGAAACCCTTATAAAGCAGGTGGCTGTGAAGGATTTTCCGGTCAGAGTAAGACTTCGTATTCCCACATATAGGGCATGGACAGCACATAAAACCATTCTGCTTGTTTTCCTCAGCCACTTCTAGAAAATTATGCACGCCCTTAACGTACTCGGAGGTGTGTCTGTCACCGTACATCCATTGCCGGTTCATCTACATGCACTATATATATTTAAGTGTGTCAAACCATTACAGAACATCATGAATAGATAAGTAACCAACTTAATAGAAGTTCATCATCACATTAAAACCAAAGTACATACATAGTTCTCATTGAACAACATATAGCTCTCTAGAGCATCTAATTAAACCATACATTGAAACTATGTAAAACATTTCAATGCAACAACAAATGTGATCATAATCGCAACCAAGGTAACAATTGATCCAACGGCATAATGATAACAAGCCTCGGTATGAATGGCATATTTTCTAATCTTTCTAATCTTCAAATGCATTGTGTCCATCTTGATCTTGTGATCATCGACGACATCCGCAACATGCAACTCCAATATCATCTTCTCCACCTCAATTTTTTTATTTTTTCCTTCAAGTAATTGTTTTCTTCTACAACTAAATTTAACCTCTCGACAATAGGGTCGGTTGGAATTTCCGGTTCACATACCTCCTAGATAAATAATATCTATGTCACGTTGGTCGGCATAATTGTCATAAACAATAAATGAACCAAATAGTTATAAAGATAATATATACCACATCTGAATCATAGACAGGACGAGGGCCGACGGGGGCGGATACCAAAACCATCGCACTATATAATAACAAGCAATAACAAAAGTAAGAAAATTAGACAAGTATCTATCTAAAGTAAGATTTTTTTTCTTTCAGAAAGAAGATAAGAACAAGAGGCTCACCACGGTGGTGCCGGCGACGAGATCGGCACGGGCGATCGACGGCGATGAAGAGGGGGACGGGATGTGACGGACCGGTAAACCTGGACAAATCTCGAGGAAAATGGAGCTTTGAGGTCGAGCTTCGAGAGGAGAAAGCTTAACTAGTGTGGCTCGGGCATTTCATCGAACACCTCGTGTGCATAGGAGGTGAGCTAGAGCACCACAAAGCTCTCCCCTCGCCGGCCAGAAAAAACAGAGCAGTGTGGAGTGCTCTGCTCGCCGGCGAGGGGTATATATAGCCACCTCATTGGTCCCGGTTCGTGGCTGGAACAGGGACTAAAGGGCCCCCTTCTGTCCCGGTTCCAGCCACGAACTGGGACCAATGGTTGTGGGCCAGGAGCGAGGACCATTGGTCCCGGTGCATGCCTAGAACCGGGACAAATGGGTCCAGACGAACCGGGACAAATGCCCCATGAGGCCCGGCCGGCCCCCTGGGCGCACGAACCGGGACGTATGCCCCCCATGGGTCCCGGTTCGTGACTGAACCTGGACTAATGGGCTAGCCAGGCCCCAACCAAAGCCCTGTTTTCTACTAGTGTGGGCTAGGAAAATGAATATGTTTTAGTTGTTTTTTTGGATTGAAACCAATTTTGGCTCACCGGACCAAACCCGTGAGAGAAAAAAACAAAAGAAGATCTGATGGGCGACTAAGGGGCGACTCCCCTACCGCCACCGCCACCGGGGTTGGGCCTCGCCCCCGCTGGTGTTGCTGCCATGTGTGTACCCCGTGCGCACTATGGCCTTGTTGCGGCTGTGTCCGCCTCCTCCCCGTCGGGCTGCAGAGTCCATGGCGGGCACGTTGATGTTTAGATCGGAAAGAAGGCGGCTGAGAGGCATGTCTATGTCTTCGTACGGGGATCGGAGACCTACACCGACACAAACCCTAACCCCTCGTCCAGGGAAAGGGGGGCAATGACTGCGGGATACTTCAGGAAACCTAGGGCTTCGAGTTGAAAGCACCTTCCGTCGCGTGAACCTCCCACTACTAGAAAAACAGCTATAGCTAATATGGACATTAATGGCGCACCATGTATGTGGTGCGCCACTGCTATATAGAAGTGGCGCACCAGATATAGGTGCGCCATTATTGGCCATATTACTAATGGCGCACCTGGTGTGTGGTGCGCCATTACTAGTTTTGTCCTAGCCCCACACCCTTCCTAGACTTAGCAGTGGCGCACCAGGGGATAGTGCGCCATTACTAGTTTTAACTAGTAATGGCGCACCACACCCACGGTGTGCCACTACTAACAATTTTTTTTCAATTTTTTTCCAGAACTAGTAATGGCGCACCACACACCAGGTGCGCCATTAGTAACCCTGGTTACCAATGGCGCATTCTTAGGAGGTGCGCCATTGGTAACCTGAGAGCAGCTAGATATTTTTGACAGCCACCTACCACACTCACTTTCCCCACTACATTCTCTCCACTTCTACCAAGCTTGGTCTCGGCTGCCTCCTCCTCCTCACCTCATTTGCACCATAGATTCACCCAAATTAAGTGGTTAAATTTCCTTTTTTGATAGGTAAGTAAGGGGAAAGATTTCCTTATGTTCTAGATCTACTTTTTTCGCCCTCCAATGTAGACACTTTTTATGGCCTAGATCTACGTATGTTTGTGGTGTTGCATATGTTTGTGTTTGCAGGTACCGGTATTTGAAATGAGATAGTTGCCAATATTTTGCCGGAATGTTAATTCATTTCCGTTTTGGCGAGAATTTGGCACTATGCATTCTTTTTGGTCCTATTTTTAGGCAAAGTCATGCCATTTTTTTTGGTTCTAAAATATTGTTCTGCTCTATGATACGTCTCCAACGTATCTATTATTTATGAAGCATTCATGCTATATTATTATCTGTTTTGGATGTTTATGGGCTTTATTATACACTTCTATATTACTTTTGGGACTAACCTATTAACCGGAAGCCCAGCCCATATTGCTGTTTTCTTGCCTATTTCTGTGTTTCGAAGAAAAGGAATATCAAACGGAGTCCAAAACGAATGAAACCTTCAGGAAAGTTATTTTTGGAACGGAAGCAATCCAGGGGACTTGGAGTGCACGTAAGGGAAGCTTCGAGGTGGCCACGAGGCAGGGAGGCGCGCCCACCTCCCCTGGGCGCGCCCCCCACCCTCGTGGGCCCCTCGTGGCTCCCCTGACCGACTTCTTTCGCCTATATATCTCCATATACCCTAAAAATATCGGGGAACAATAGATCGGGAGTTCCGCCGCCGCAAGCCTCTGTAGCCACCAAAAACCTCTCAGGAGCCAGTTCTGGCACCCTGCCGGAGGGGGGATCCCTCACCGGTGGCCATCTTCATCATCCCGGCGATCTCCATGACGAGGAAGGAGTAGTTCACCCTCGGGGCTGAGGGTATGTACTAGTAGCTATGTGTTTGATCTCTCTCTCTCTCGTGTTCTTGACTTCGCACGATCTTGATGTATCGCGAGCTTTGCTACTATAGTTGGATCATATGATGTTTCTCCCCCTCTACTCTCTTGTAATGAATTGAGTTTTCCCTTTGAAGTTATCTTATCGGATTGAGTCTTTAAGGATTTGAGAACACTTGATGTATGTCTTGCCGTGCTTATCTGTGGTGACAATGGAATATCACGTGATCCACTTGATATATGTTTTGGTGATCAACTTGCGGGTTCCGCCCATGAACCTATGCATAGGGGTTGGCACACGTTTTCGTCTTGACTCTCCGGTAGAATCTTTGGGGCACTCTTTGAAGTTCTTTGTGTTGGTTGAATAGATGAATCTGAGATTGTGTGATGCATATCGTATAATCATGTCCACGGATACTTGAGGTGACATTGGAGTATCTAGGTGACATTATGGTTTTGGTTGATTTGTGTCTTAAGGTGTTATTCTAGTATGAACTCTATGATAGATTGAACGTAAAGAATAGCTTCGTGTTATTTTACTACGGACTCTTGAATAGATCGAGCAGAAAGAATAACTTTGAGGTGGTTCCGTACCCTACCATAATCTCTTCGTTTGTTCTCCGCTATTAGTGACTTTGGAGTGACTCTTTGTTGCATGTTGAGGGATAGTTATATGATCCAATTATGTTATTATTGTTGAGAGAACTGGCACTAGTGAAAGTATGAACCCTAGGCCTTGTTTCCTAGCATTGCAATATCGTTTGTGCTCACTTTTATCATTAGTTACCTTGCTGTTTTTACAGTTTCAGATTACAAATACATATATCTACTATCCATATTACACATGTATCACCATCTCTTCGCCGAACTAGTGCACCTATACAATTTGCCATTGTATTGGGTGTGTTGGGGACACAAGAGACTCTTTGTTATTTGGTTGCAGGGTTGTTTGAGAGAGACCATCTTCATCCTACGCCTCCCACGGATTGATAAACCTTAGGTCATCCACTTGAGGGAAATTTGCTACTGTCCTACAAACCTCTGCACTTGGAGGCCCAACAACGTCTACAAGAAGAAGGTTGTGTAGTAGACATGAAGCTCTTTTCGGGCGCCATTGTCGGGGAGGCTAGGTAAGCGGCACTCACACCCCGTCAACTAAGCTCTTTTCTGGCGCCGTTGCCGGGGAGGTGAGTGCTTGAAGGTATATCTTTAGATCTGGCAATCGAATCTTTTGGTTTCTTGTTTTATCACTAGTTTAGTCTATAAAAGAAAATTACAAAAAAATAAAAATGAAATTGAGTTTGTCTCATACGCTTCATCTTTTTAATATCTTTCGTAAGTATGGTGAAAAGGAAAATTGTCCTCAAGTGCTAGAAGAAGAATTCTATAAAATGTTTGGCACTAAATCTTTGTATGATGAGCATGATTTCAATGTTGTTAGTATGAATTCCTTGAATATCCATGATGCTAATGATATGCAAAGCCACAAGCTTGGGGAAGCTATGTTTGATGAATATGATATTTTTAGACCCCAAGTTTTGATGAGCAAATTTGTTATGATGATAGCAAGCCTTCTACCTATGATGATGAAAGTGGATTTGGAGAGGTCATGACTTTATTTAGTGATGAATCCACTATTTTGGAAGAGGTTCCAATTGATTATGAGAACAAAGTTGCTATCTATGATGATTATTGTGATGCCATGTATGATATAAAGAATAATGATAACCATGAAACTTTTCATCTTGATTTTAAGTTTCAATTGGATTATGCCTCACATGATATTTATTTTGTTGAGTTTGCTCCCACTACTATTCATGAGAAGAATTTTGCTTATGTGGAGAGTAGTAAATTTTCTATGCGTGTAGATCATGAAAAGAATGCTTTATGTGCTGGTTATATGGTTGAATTAATTCATAATGCTACTGAAAATTATTATGAGGGAGGAACATATGCTTGTAGGAATTGCAATAATATCAAGTTTCCTCTCTATGTGTTGAAAATCTTGAATTATGCTTGTTTTGCCTTCCTATGCTAGTTGATTATTGTTTCCATAAGTTGTTTGCTCACAAAATCCCTATGCATAGTAAGTGGGTTAGACAAAAATGTTCTAGTCATATTCTTCATGATGCTCTCTTTATGTTTCAATTCTTATCTTTTATGTGAGGATCATTCAAATCATCATGCCTAGCTAGGGGCGTTAAACGTTAGCGCTTGTTGGGAGGCAAACCAATTTTCATTTTTGTTCCTTGCTTTTTGTTCCTGTTTAGTAATAAATAAATCATCTAGCCTCTGGTTAGATGTGTTTTTATGTTTTAATTAGTGTTTGTGCCAAGTAAGACCTATGGGATCTTTTTGGATGATAGTTATTTGATCTTGCTGAAAATTCCAGAAACTTTCTGTTCACGAAAACAATTGTTTAAAATCACCAGAACGTTATAAAATACTGATTCCAATTGCAGTAGATCAATAATCAAATTATCTAGGTCGTCCTATTTTGGCTGATTTGTCTGAGTTCCAGAAGTTTGCGTTTGATGCAGATTACTACAGACTGTTCTGTTTTTGACAGATTCTGTTTTCTATGTGTTGTTTGCTTATTTTGATCAATCTATGAGTAGTATCGGAGGGTATGAACCATAGATAAGTTGGAATACAGTAGATATTACACCAATATGAATTTAGAATGAGTTCAACATTACCTAAGTGGTGATTTATTTTCTTATACTAACGGAGCTTACGAGTTTTCTGTTGAGTTTTGTGTTGTGAAGTTTTCAAGTTTTGGGTAAAGATTCGATGGACTATGGAATAAGGAGTGGCAAGATCCTAATCTTGGGGATGCCCAAGGTACCCCAAGGTAACATTCAAGGACAACCAAGAGCCTAAGCTTGGGGATGCCCCGGATGGCATCCCCTCTTTCGTCTTCGTTCATCGGTAACTTTACATGGAGCTATATTTTTATTCACCACATGATATGTGTTTTTCTTGGAGCATCATTTTATTTTGTTAGTATTTTCTTGCTGTTATTTATAATAATGTTTTGCATCTCTATTTTCAATAAAAATGTCAAGGATAGCTTTTACCGTGCTTATTTTGCAAGTATACATGTTTCTGTTTCAAAACAGAAAGTTTACCGCTGTTGCAAAAATTCCCTAGAAAAGTAAGAATGTGATAAAATGTTGAAACATTTTGCATAATAATCTCTGATAAATTTACTACAGTGTGAATTTTCTTTCATAATTTTTGGAGCCAGGGAAGTATGGATCTTGCTGCATTCTTTACACACTGTCCTGTTTAGGCAGATTGCTGTTATGTTTGCATTGTTTGCACATGTTTGCTTGTTTAATGATTCTATTTGAGAATAGGACTATTAAATATGGAGAGGCATTTAGTATGCAATGTTGAATAATAATTTTAGTGATCTGTTACAGTAGAAAATGATAAGGTTTTTGCATTGGTTTATACAAACTTATCTCACGTGTTCTTGTTGAGTTTGGTGTGGATGAAGCTTTCGAGATTTAGGAAACCGAGATATAAAAGGAATTAAGGAGACAAAAAAGCTCAAGCTTGGGGATGCCCAAGGCACCCCAAGATAATATTTCAAGAAGTCTCAAGCATCCAAGCTTGGGGATGCCCCGGTAGGCATCCCACCTTTCTTCTTCAACAATTATCGGTTAGTATCGGTTGAGCCTAAGTTTTTGCATCTTCACATGAGTTGTGCTATCCTTGCAATGTCATCTTATTTTTCTTTGCTTGCTGTTTGAATAAAATACCAAGATCTGAAATTCTTAAATGAGAGAGAGTCTTCACATAGTTACATAGTTATTTAACTACTCATTGATCTTCAATTATATCTTTTTGGAGTATTTTGTCATTTACTCGTGTGCTTCACTTATAACCTATGAGTAAATGGTTGAATGAGTTGAATGTCATAAATCTAAAATTATATATGTTTCATATGCTTACCCCGTAGGGAGTAATGACTGCACATCTAAGAAGTAGAGGTAGCAAATTTATTGAAGGTTAGCAAGCATTGTATTGGTCACTTGAACAATTCATGAAAGAATATTGAAGGAAGAGAGATTTCACATATAAATGTACTATCTTAGACATCTTCTATGATTGTGAGCCCCATTAATTATTTTCAAACCTGACCAAATTAGTTGTAGTTGGACAAGGAAGACAACGTAATAAGTTATGCTTGGGTGTATTTGTATAGAAGTTATATTGTTATAGATCCTCCAACATGTGGTGCTTGCTTTTTAGAATCCTTTGCTAGCCTAAATATCTGTACTAAGCGGGAATACTGCTTGTGCATCCAAATTCCTTGAACCAAGTTTCTTCCATGAGTGTCCACCATACCTACCTATACGCGGTATTTACATGCCGTTCCAAGTAAATTTGCATGTGCCAAACTCTAAACCTTCAAATAATAATCTGTTTTGTATGCCCCAATCGCTCATGTAGCGACTAGGGGCTGTCAGTATCTTCCATGCTAGGTGGGTTATTCTCAAGATGAGTGGACTCCGCTCATCATTCACGAGAAAAATGGCTGGTAACCGGGATGCCCAGTCCCATGATCAAAAGATCAAAATCAAATAAAAATTAATTGCAAACAAAACTCCCCCAGGATTGATGTTAGTTGGAGGCACCCGTTGTTTCAGGCAAGCCATGGATTGATGATTGTTGGTGGAGGGGGAGTAAAAACTTTACCATTCTGTTTGGGAACCGCCTATAATGTATGTAGTATGGAAGATATTGGGAACTCTTGGTTGTTATGTTGACAATGAAAGCATACCTCTCAAAATTATTTTCATCTCTATTTCAAAATCGAGCTCTGGCACCTCTGCGAATCCCTGCTTCCCTCTGCGAAGGGCCTATCTTTTAGTTTTATGCAAGAGTCAGTAGTATTCCTTCTCATTCCTACCTACTCTTTAGTTGGCAAGCATCGTGTGTTGGGGAAAGATCTAAGCATATATGGCCATGCAAATATATTTGATCATGAATTATTATTGTTGACAATTATCTATATGATAAGTGAGTTGGGAGGCGAAATACTAAGCCCCTATCTTTCTCTGTGTTCGATGGATGCTATTTGTTCTAAGAATATGCTTTGAGTGGTAGCAATCATGGAAAACTATATGATAGTTGAGTATGTGGAGTTTGCTAAATCAAAGCTCTAACATAGACCCTTCCTGAAAATAAGATAAATTGCAATTGTTTGATTGCTGAGAATGAAGTTTGCTAGTTTTCAAGAAAGTTTATGGTCTATACTTTAACATGTGAATAGCTTATTACTTGATCTTGAGAAGTTTTATGAGATGAACTACTGTTATGACATATAATCATGCTAGAAAAGATGATTGAAATTATTATTGATCAAAGTTGTGCACCTGCTAGCATTCACACTTCATAAATTATTTCTTTTATCATGTACCTACTCGAGGACGAGCAGGAATTAAGCTTGGGGATGTTGATACGTCTCCAACGTATATATAATTTATGAAGCATTCATGCTATATTATTATCTATTTTGGATGTTTATGGGCTTTATTATACACTTTTATATTACTTTTGGGACTAACATATTAACCGGAAGCCCAGCCCATATTGCTGTTTTCTTGCCTATTTCAGTGTTTCGAAGAAAAGGAATATCAAACGGAGTCCAAACGGAAACAAACCTTCAGGAAAGTTATTTTTGGAACGGAAGCAATCCAGGGGACTTGGAGTGCACGTAAGGGAAGTTTCGAGGTGGCCACAAGGCAGGGAGGCGCGCCCCCACCCTCATGGGCCCCTCGTGGCTCCCCTGACCGACTTCTTTCGCCTATATATCTCCATATATCCTAAAAACATCGGGGAACAATAGATCGGGAGTTCCGCCGCCGCAAGCCTCTGTAGCCACCAAAAACCTCTCGGGAGCCCGTTTCGGCACCCTGCCGGAGGGGGGATCCCTCACCGGTGGCCATCTTCATCATCCCGGCGATCTCCATGACGAGGAGGGAGTAGTTCACCCTCGGGGCTAAGGGTATGTACCAGTAGTTATGTGTTTGATCTCTCACTCTCTCACGCGTTCTTGACTTCGCATGATCTTGATGTATCGCGAGCTCTGCTACTATAGTTGGATCTTATGATGTTTTTCCCCCTCTACTCTCTTGTAATGGATTGAGTTTTCCCTTTGAAGTTATCTTATCGGATTGAGTCTTTAAGGATTTGAGAACACTTGATGTATGTCTTGCCGTGCTTATCTGTGGTGACAATGGGATATCACGTGATCCACTTGATATATGTTTTTGTGATCAACTTGCGGGTTCCGCCCATGAACCTATGCATACGGGTTGGCACACGTTTTCGTCTTGACTCTCCGGTAGAATATTTGGGGCACTCTTTGAAGTTCTTTGTGTTGGTTGAATAGATGAATCTGAGATTGTGTGATGCATATCGTATAATCATGTCCACGGATACTTGAGGTGACATTGGAGTATCTAGGTGACATTATGGTTTTGGTTGATTTGTGTCTTAAGGTGTTATTCTAGTATGAACTCTATGATAGATTGAACGGAAAGAATAGCTTCGTGTTATTTTACTACGGACTCTTGAATAGATCGAGCAGAAAGAATAACTTTGAGGTGGTTCCGTACCCTACCATAATCTCTTCGTTTGTTCTCCGCTATTAGTGACTTTGGAGTGACTCTTTGTTGCATGTTGAGGGATAGTTATATGATCCAATTATGTTATTATTGTTGAGAGAACTGGCACTAGTGAAAGTATGAACCCTAGGCCTTGTTTCCTAGCATTGCAATATCGTTTGTGCTCACTTTTATCATTAGTTACCTTGCTGTTTTTACTGTTTCAGATTACAAATACCTATATCTACTATCCATATTACACATGTATCACCATCTCTTCGCCGAACTAGTGCACCTATACAATTTGCCATTGTATTGGGTGTGTTGGGGACACAAGAGACTCTTTGTTATTTGGCTGCAGGGTTGTTTGAGAGAGACCATCTTCATCCTACGCCTCCCACGGATTGATAAACCTTAGGTCATCCACTTGAGGGAAATTTGCTACTGTCCTACAAACCTCTGCACTTGGAGGCCCAACAACGTCTACAAGAAGAAGGTTGTGTAGTAGACATGAAGCTCTTTTCTGGCGCCGTTGCCGGGGAGGCTAGGTAAGCGGACTCACACCCCGTCAACTAAGCTCTTTTCTGGCGCCGTTGCCAGGGAGGTGAGTGCTTGAAGGTATATCTTTAGATCTTGCAATCGAATATTTTTCTTTGTTGTTTTCTCACTAGTTTAGTCTATAAAAGAAATTTACAAAAAAATAAAAATGGAATTGAGTTTGTCTCATACGCTTCATCTTTTTAATATCTTTCGTAAGTATGGTGAAAAGGAAAATTGTGCTCAAGTGCTAGAAGAAGAAGTCTATAAAATGTTTGGCACTAAATCTTTGTATGATGAGCATGATTTCAATGTTGTTAGTATGAATTCCTTGAATATCCATGATGCTAATGATATGCAAAGCCACAAGCTTGGGGAAGCTATGTTTGATGAATATGATATTTTTAGTCCCCCAAGTTTTGATGAGCAAATTTGTTATGATGATAGCATGCCTTCTACCTATGATGATGAAAGTGGATTTGGAGAGGTCATGACTTTATTTAGTGATGAATCCACTATTTTGGAAGAGGTTCCAATTGATTATGAGAACAAAGTTGCTATCTATGATGATTATTGTGATGACATGTATGATATAAAGAATAATGATAACCATGAAACTTGTCATCTTGATTTTAATTTTCAATTGGATTATGCATCACATGATATTTATTTTGTTGAGTTTGCTCCCACTACTATTCATGAGAAGAATTTTGCTTATGTGGAGAGTAGTAAATTTTCTATGCTTGTAGATCATGAAAAGAATGCTTTATGTGCTGGTTATATGGTTGAATTCATTCATGATGCTACTGAAAATTATTATGAGGGAGGAACATATGCTTGTAGGAATTGCAATAATATCAAGTTTCCTCTCTATGTGTTGAAAATCTTGAAGTTATGCTTGTTTTGCCTTCCTATGCTAGTTGATTATTGTTTCCATAAGTTGTTTGCTCACAAAATCCCTATGCATAGGAAGTGGGTTAGACTTAAATGTTCTAGTCATATTCATCATGATGCTCTCTTTATGTTTCAATTCTTATCTTTTATGTGAGCATCATTCAAATCATCATGCCTAGCTAGGGTCGTTAAACGTTAGCGCTTGTTGGGAGGCAACCAAATTTTTATTTTTGTTCCTTGCTTTTTGTTCCTGTTTAGTAATAAATAAATCATCTAGCCTCTGGTTAGATGTGTTTTTATGTTTTAATTAGTGTTTGTGCCAAGTAAGACCTATGGGATCTTCTTGGATGATAGTTATTTGATCTTGCTGAAAATTCCAGGAACTTTCTGTTCACGAAAACAATTGTTTAAAATCACCAGAACGTGATAAAATACTGATTCCGATTGCAGTAGATCAATAATCAAATTATCTAGGTCGTCCTATTTTGGCTGATTTGTCTGAGTTCCAGAAGTTTGCGTTTGATGCAGATTACTACGGACTGTTCTGTTTTTGACAGATTCTGTTTTCTATGTGTTGTTTGCTTATTTTGATCAATTTATGAGTAGTATCGGAGGGTATGATCCATAGATAAGTTGGAATACAGTATATATTAAACCAATATGAATTTAGAATGAGTTCACAACATTACCTAAGTGGTGATTTATTTTCTTATACTAACGGAGCTTGCGAGTTTTCTGTTGAGTTTTGTGTTGTGAAGTTTTCAAGTTTCGGGTAAAGATTCGATGGACTATGGAATAAGGAGTGGCAAGATCCTAATCTTGGGGATGCCCAAGGTATCCCAATGTAACATTCAAGGACAACCAAGAGCCTAAGCTTGGGGATGCCCCGGATGGCATCCCCTCTTTCGTCTTCGTTCATCGGTAACTTTACTTGGAGCTATATTTTTATTCACCACATGATATGTGTTTTGCTTGGAGCATCATTTTACTTTGTTAGTATTTGCTTGCTGTTATTTAGAATAATGTTTTTGCATCTCTACTTTCAATAAAAATGTCAAGGATAGCTTTTACCGTGCTTATTTTGCAAGTATACATGTTGCTGTTTCAAAACACAAAGTTTACCGCTGTTGCAAAAATTTCCTAGAAAAATCAGAATGTGATAAAATGTTGAAACCTTTTGCATAATAATCTCTGATAAATTTACTACAGTGTGAATTTTCTTTCATAATTTTTGGAGCCAGGGAAGTATGGATCTTGCTGCATTCTTTACAGACTGTCCTGTTTAAGCAGATTGCTGTTATGTTTGCATTGTTTGCACATGTTTGCTTGTTTAATGATTCTATTTGAGGATAGGACTATTAAATATGAAGAGGCATTTAGTATGCAATTTTTAATAATAATTTTAGTGATTTGTTACAATAGAAAATGATAAGGTTTTTGCATTGGTTTATACTAACTTATCTCACGAGTTCTTGTTGAGTTTGGTGTGGATGAAGCTTTCAAGATTTAGGAAACCGAGGTATAAAAGGTATTAAGGAGACAGAAAAGCTCAATCTTGGGGATGCCCAAGGCACCCCAAGATAATATTTCAAGAAGTCTCAAGCATCCAAGCTTGGGGATGCCCCGGTAGCAGGCCTCCCACCTTTCTTCTTCAACAATTATCGGTTAGGATCGGTTGAGCCTAAGTTTTTGCTTCTTCACATGAGTTGTGCTATCCTTGCAATGTCATCTTATTTTTCTTTGCTTGCTGTTTGAATAAAATACCAAGATCTGAAATTCCTAAATGAGAGAGAGTCTTCACATAGTTACATAATTATTTAACTACTCATTGATCTTCAATTATATCTTTTTGGAGTAGTTTGTCATTTACTCATGTGCTTCACTTATATCCTATGAGTAAATAGTTGAATGAGTTGAATGTCATAAATCTGAAATTATATATGTTTCATATGCTTACCCCGTAGGGAGTAATGACTGCACATCTAAGAAGTAGAGGTTGCAAATTTATTGAAGGTTAGCAAGCATTGTATTGGTCACTTGAACAATTCATGAAAGAATATTGAAGGAAGAGAGATTTCACATATAAATGTACTATCTTAGACATCTTCTATGATTGTGAGCCCCATTAATTATTTTCAAACCTAACCAAATTAGTTGTAGTTGGACAAGGAAGCCAACATAATGAGTTATGCTTGGGTGTATTTGTATAGAAGTTATATTTTTATAGATCCTCCAACATGTGGTGCTTGCTTTTTAGAATCCTTTGCTAGCCTAAATATCTGTACTAAGCGGGAATACTACTTGTGCATCCAAATTCCTTGAACCAAGTGTCTTCCATGAGTGTCCACCATACCTACCTATACGCGGTATTTACCTGCCGTTCCAAGTAAATTTGCATGTGCCAAACTCTAAACCTTCAAATAATAATCTGTTTTGTATGCCCGAATCGCTCATGTAGCGACTAGGGGCTGTCAGTATCTTCCATGCTAGGTGGGTTATTCTCAGGATGAGTGGACTCCGCTCATCATTCACGAGAAAAATGGCTGGTAACCGGGATGCCCAGTCCCATGATCAAAAGATCAAAATCAAATCAAAAATAATTGCAAACAAAACTCCCCCAGGATTGATGTTAGTTGGAGGCACCCGTTGTTTCGGGCAAGCCATGGATTGATGATTGTTGGTGGAGGGGGAGTAAAAACTTTACCATTCTGTTTGGGAACCGCCTATAATGTATGTAGTATGGAAGATATTGGGAACTCTTGGTTGTTATGTTGACAATGAAAGCATACCTCTCAAAATTATTTTCATCTCTATTTCAAAATCGAGCTCTGGCACCTCTGCAAATCCCTGCTTCCCTCTGCCAAGGGCCTATCTTTTAGTTTTATGCAAGAGTCAGTAGTATTCCTTCTCATTCCTACCTACTCTTTAGTTGGCAAGCATCGTGTGTTGGGGAAAGATCTAAGCATATATGGCCATGCAAATATATTTGATCATGAATTATTATTGTTGACAATTATCTATATGATAAGTGAGTTGGGAGGCGAAACACTAAGCCCCTATCTTTCTCTGTGTTCGATGGATGCTATTTGTTCTAAGAATATTCTTTGAGTGGTAGCAATCATGGAAAACTATATGATAGTTGAGTATGTGGAGTTTGCTAAATCAAAGCTCTAACATAGACCCTTCCTGAAAATAAGATGAATTGCAATTGTTTGATTGGTGAGAATGAAGTTTGCTAGTTTTCAAGAAAGTTTATGGTCTATACTTTAACATGTGAATAGCTTGTTACTTGATCTTGAGAAGTTTTATGAGATGAACTACTGTTATGACATATAATCATGCTAGAAAAGGTGATTGAAATTATTATTGATCAAAGTTGTGCACCTGCTAGCATTCACACTTCATAAATTATTTCTTTTATCATTTACCTACTCGAGGACGAGCAAGAATTAAGCTTGGGGATGCTGATACGTCTCCAACGTATATATAATTTATGAAGCATTCATGCTATATTATTATCTGTTTTGGATGTTTATGGGCTTTATTATACACTTTTATATTACTTTTGGGACTAACCTATTAACCGGAAGCCCAGCCCATATTGCTGTTTTCTTGCCTATTTCAGTGTTTCGAAGAAAAGGAATATCAAACGGAGTCCAAACGGAATCAAACCTTCAGGAAAGTTATTTTTGGAACGGAAGCAATCCAGGGGACTTGGAGTGCACGTAATGGAAGCTTCGAGGTGGCCACAAGGCAGGGAGGCGCACCCACCTCCCCTGGGCGCGCCCCCACCCTCATGGGCCCCTCGTGGCTCCCCTGACCGACTTCTTTCGCCTATATATCTCCATATACCCTAAAAACATCGAGGAACAATAGATCGGGAGTTCCGCCGCCGCAAGCCTCTGTAGCCACCAAAAACCTCTCGGGAGCCTGTTCCGGCACCCTGCCGGAGGGGGGATCCCTCACCGGTGGCCATCTTCATCATCCCGGCGATCTCCATGACGTGGAGGGAGTAGTTCACCCTCGGGGCTAAGGGTATGTACCAGTAGCTATGTGTTTGATCTGTCTCTCTCGTGTTCTTTACTTCGCAAGATCTTGATGTATCGCGAGCTCTGCTACTATAGTTGGATCTTATGATGTTTCTCCCCCTCTACTCTCTTGTAATGGATTGAGTTTTCCCTTTGAAGTTATCTTATCGGGTTGAGTCTTTAAGGATTTGAGAACACTTGATGTATGTCTTGTCGTGCTTATCTGTGGTGACAATGGGATATCACGTGATCCACTTGATATATGTTTTGGTGATCAACTTGCGGGTTCCGCCCATGAACCTATGCATAGGGGTTGGCACACGTTTTCGTCTTGACTCTCCGGTAGAATCTTTGGGGCACTCTTTGAAGTTCTTTGTGTTGGTTGAATAGATGAATCTGAGATTGTGTGATGCATATCGTATCATCATGTCCACAGATACTTGAGGTGACATTGGAGTATCTAGGTGACATTAGGGTTTTGGTTGATTTGTGTCTTAAGGTGTTATTCTAGTATGAACTCTATGATAGATTGAACGGAAAGCATAGCTTCGTGTTATTTTACTACAGACTCTTGAATAGATCGAGCAGAAAGAATAACTTTGAGGTGGTTTCATACCCTACCATAATCTCTTCGTTTGTTCTCCGCTATTAGTGACTTTGGAGTGACTCTTTGTTGCATGTTGAGGGATAGTTATATGATCCAATTATGTTATTTTTGTTGAGAGAACTTGCACTAGTGAACGTATGAACCCTAGGCCTTGTTTCCTAGCATTGCAATATTGTTTGTGATCACTTTTATCATTAGTTACCTTGTTGTTTTTATAATTTCAGATTACAAATACCTATATCTACTATCCATATTGCACTTGTATCACCATCTCTTCGCCGAACTAGTGCACCTATACAATTTGCCATTGTATTGGGTGTGTTAGGGACACAAGAGACTCTTTGTTATTTGGTTGCAGGGTTGTTTGAGAGAGACTATCTTCATCCTACGACTCCCACGGATTGATAAACCATAGGTCATCCACTTCAGTGAATTTTGCTACTCTCCTACAAACCTCTGCACTTGGAGGCCCAACAACTTCTACAAGAAGAAGGTTGTGTAGTAGACATGAAGCTCTTTTCTGGCGCCATTGCCGGGGAGGCTAGGTAAGCGGCACTCACACCCCGTCAACTAAGCTCTTTTCTGGCGCCGTTGCCGGGGAGGTGAGTGCTTGAAGGTATATCTTTAGATCTTGCAATCGAATCTTTTTCTTTGTTGTTTTCTCACTAGTTTAGTCTATAAAAGAAATTTACAAAAAAATAAAAATGGAATTGAGTTTGTCTCATACGCTTCATCTTTTTAATATCTTTCGTAAGTATGGTGAAAAGGAAAATTGTGCTCAAGTGCTAGAAGAAGAAGTTTATAAAATGTTTGGCACTAAATCTTTGTATGATGAGCATGATTTCAATGTTGTTAGTATGAATTCCTTGAATATCCATGATGCTAATGATATGCAAAGCCACAAGCTTGGGGAAGCTATGTTTGATGAATATGATATTTTTAGTCCCCCAAGTTTTGATGAGCAAATTTGTTATGATGATAGCATGCCTTCTACCTATGATGATGAAAGTGGATTTGGAGAGGTCATGACTTTATTTAGTGATGAATCCACTATTTTGGAAGAGGTTCCAATTGATTATGAGAACAAAGTTGCTATCTATGATGATTATTGTGATGACATGTATGATATAAAGAATAATGATAACCATGAAACTTGTCATCTTGATTTTAATTTTCAATTGGATTATGCCTCACATGATATTTATTTTGTTGAGTTTGCTCCCACTACTATTCATGAGAAGAATTTTGCTTATGTGGAGAGTAGTAAATTTTCTATGCTTTTGTAGATCATGAAAAGAATGCTTTATGTGCTGGTTATATGGTTGAATTCATTCATGATGCTTCTGAAAATTATTATGAGGGAGGAACATATGCTTGTAGGAATTGCAATAATATCAAGTTTCCTCTCTATGTGTTGAAAATCTTGAAGTTATGCTTGTTTTGCCTTCGTATGCTAGTTGATTATTGTTCCCATAAGTTGTTTGCTCACAAAATCCCTATGCATAGGAAGTGGGTTAGACTTAAATGTTCTAGTCATATTCTTCATGATGCTCTCTTTATGTTTTAATTCATATCTTTTATGTGAGCATCATTCAAATCATCATGCCTAGCTAGGGTCGTTAAACGTTAGCGCTTGTTGGGAGGCAACCAAATTTTTATTTTTGTTCCTTGCTTTTTGTTCCTGTTTAGTAATAAATAAATCATCTAGCCTCTGGTTAGATGTGTTTTTATGTTTTAATTAGTGTTTGTGCCAAGTAAGACCTATGGGATCTTCTTGGATGATAGTTATTTGATCTTGCTGAAAATTCCAGAAACTTTCTGTTCACGAAAACAATTGTTTAAAATCAGAACGTGATAAAATACTGATTCCGATTGCAGTAGATCAATAATCAAATTATCTAGGTCTTCCTATTTTGGCTGATTTGTCTGAGTTCCAGAAGTTTGCGTTTGATGCAGATTACTACGGACTGTTCTGTTTTTGACAGATTCTGTTTTCTATGTGTTGTTTGCTTATTATGATCAATTTATGAGTAGTATCGGAGGGTATGAACCATAGATAAGTTGGAATACAGTAGATATTACACCAATATGAATTTAGAATGAGTTCACAACATTACCTAAGTGGTGATTTATTTTCTTATACTAACGGAGCTTGCGAGTTTTCTGTTGAGTTTTGTGTTATGAAGTTTTCAAGTTTTGGGTAAAGATTCGATGGACTATGGAATAAGGAGTGGAAAGATCCTAATCTTGGGGATTCCCAAGGTACCCCAATGTAACATTCAAGGACAACCAAGAGCCTAAGCTTGGGGATGCCCCGGATGGCATCCCCTCTTTCGTCTTCGTTCATCGGTAACTTTACTTGGAGCTATATTTTTATTCACCACATGATATGTGTTTTGCTTGGAGCATCATTTTAATTTGTTAGTATTTGCTTGCTGTTATTTAGAATAATGTTTTGCATCTCTACTTTCAATAAAAATGTCAAGGATAGCTTTTACCGTGCTTATTTTGCAAGTATACATGTTGCTGTTTCAAAACACAAAGTTTACCGCTGTTGCAAAAATTCCCTAGAAAAGTCAGAATGTGATAAAATGTTGAAACCTTTTGCATAATAATCTCTGATAAATTTACTACAGTGTGAAATTTCTTTCATAATTTTTGGAGCCAGGGAAGTATGGATCTTGCTGCATTCTTTACAGACTGTCCTGTTTAGGCAGATTGCTGTTATGTTTGCATTGTTTGCACATGTTTGCTTCTTTAATGATTCTATTTGAGGATAGGACTATTAAATATGCAGAGGCATTTAGTATGCAATGTTGAATAATAATTTTAGTGATTTGTTACAGTAGAAAATGATAAGGTTTTTGCATTGGTTTATACTAACTTATCTCACGAGTTCTTGTTGAGTTTGGTGTGGATGAAGCTTTCGAGATTTAGGAAACCGAGGTTTAAAAGGAATTAAGGAGACAGAAAAGCTCAATCTTGGGGATGCCCAAGGCACCCCAAGATAATATTTCAAGAAGTCTCAAGCATCCAAGCTTGGGGATGCCCCGGTAGGCATCCCACCTTTCTTCTTCAACAATTATCGGTTAGTATCGGTTGGGCCTAAGTTTTTGCTTCTTCAAATGAGTTGTGCTATCCTTCTGTTTGAATAAAATACCAAGATCTGAAATTCTTAAATGAGAGAGAGTCTTCACATAGTTACATAATTAATTAACTACTCATTGATCTTCAATTATATCTTTTTGGAGTAGTGTGTCATTTACTCATGTGCTTCACTTATATCCTATTAGTAAATGGTTGAATGAGTTGAATGTCATAAATCTGAAATTATATATGTTTCATATGCTTACCCCGTAGGGAGTAATGACTGCACATCTAAGAAGTAGAGGTAGTAAGTTTATTGAAGGTTAGCAAGCATTGTATTGGTCACTTGAACAATTCATGAAAGAATATTGAAGGAAGAGAGATTTCACATAGAAATGTACTATCTTAGACATCTTCTATGATTGTGAGCCCCATTAATTATTTTCAAACCTGACCAAATTAGTTGTAGTTGGACAAGGAAGACAACGTAATGAGTTATGCTTGGGTGTATTTGTATAGAAGTTATATTGTTATAGATCCTCCAACATGTGGTGCTTGCTTTTTAGAATCCTTTGCTAGCCTAAATATCTGTACTAAGCGGGAATACTGCTTGTGCATCCAAATTCCTTGAACCAAGTTTCTTCCATGAGTGTCCACCATACCTACCTATACGCGGTATTTACCTGCCGTTCCAAGTAAATTTGCATGTGCCAAACTCTAAACCTTCAAATAATAATCTGTTTTGTATGCCCGAATCGCTCATGTAGTGACTAGGGGCTGTCAGTATCTTCCATGCTAGGTGGGTTATTCTCAGGATGAGTGGACTCCGCTCATCATTCACGAGAAAAATGGCTGGTAACCGGGATGCCCAGTCCCATGATCAAAAGATCAAAATCAAATCAAAAATAATTGCAAACAAAACTCCCCCAGGATTGATGTTAGTTGGAGGCACCCGTTGTTTCGGGCAAGCCATGGATTGATGATTGTTGGTGGAGGGGGAGTAAAAACTTTACCATTCTGTTTAGGAACCGCCTATAATGTATGTAGTATGGAAGATATTGGGAACTCTTGGTTGTTATGTTGACAATGAAAGCATACCTCTCAAAATTATTTTCATCTCTATTTCAAAATCGAGCTCTGGCACCTCTGCAAATCCCTGCTTCCCTCTGCCAAGGGCCTATCTTTTAGTTTTATGCAAGAGTCAGTAGTATTCCTTCTCATTCCTACCTACTCTTTAGTTGGCAAGCATCGTGTGTTGGGGAAAGATCTAAGCATATATGGCCATGCAAATATATTTGATCATGAATTATTATTGTTGACAATTATCTATATGATAAGTGAGTTGGGAGGCGAAACACTAAGCCCCTATCTTTCTCTGTGTTCGATGGATGCTATTTGTTCTAAGAATATTCTTTGAGTGGTAGCAATCATGGAAAACTATATGATAGTTGAGTATGTGGAGTTTGCTAAATCAAAGCTCTAACATAGACCCTTCCTGAAAATAAGATGAATTGCAATTGTTTGATTGGTGAGAATGAAGTTTGCTAGTTTTCAAGAAAGTTTATGGTCTATACTTTAACATGTGAATAGCTTGTTACTTGATCTTGAGAAGTTTTATGAGATGAACTACTGTTATGACATATAATCATGCTAGAAAAGGTGATTGAAATTATTATTGATCAAAGTTGTGCACCTGCTAGCATTCACACTTCATAAATTATTTCTTTTATCATTTACCTACTCGAGGACGAGCAAGAATTAAGCTTGGGGATGCTGATACGTCTCCAACGTATATATAATTTATGAAGCATTCATGCTATATTATTATCTGTTTTGGATGTTTATGGGCTTTATTATACACTTTTATATTACTTTTGGGACTAACCCATTAACCGGAAGCCCAGCCCATATTGCTGTTTTCTTGCCTATTTCAGTGTTTCGAAGAAAAGGAATATCAAACGGAGTCCAAACGGAATCAAACCTTCAGGAAAGTTATTTTTGGAACGGAAGCAATCCAGGGGACTTGGAGTGCACGTAAGGGAAGCTTCGAGGTGGCCACAAGGCAGGGAGGCGCGCCCACCTCCCCTGGGCGCGCCCCCACCCTCATGGGCCCCACATGGCTCCCCTGACCGACTTCTTTCGCCTATATATCTCCATATACCCTAAAAACATCGGGGAACAATAGATCGGGAGTTCCGTCGCCGCAAGCCTCTGTAGCCACCAAAAACCTCTCGGGAGCCTGTTCCGGCACCCTGCCGGAGGGGGGATCCCTCACCGGTGGCCATCTTCATCATCCCGGCGATCTCCATGACGTGGAGGGAGTAGTTCACCCTCGGGGCTAAGGGTATGTACCAGTAGCTATGTGTTTGATCTCTCTCTCTCGTGTTCTTTACTTCGCAAGATCTTGATGTATCGCGAGCTTTGCTACTATAGTTGGATCTTATGATGTTTCTCCCCCTCTACTCTCTTGTAATGGATTGAGTTTTCCCTTTGAAGTTATCTTATCGGGTTGAGTCTTTAAGGATTTGAGAACACTTGATGTATGTCTTGTCGTGCTTATCTGTGGTGACAATGGGATATCACGTGATCCACTTGATATATGTTTTGGTGATCAACTTGCGGGTTCCGCCCATGAACCTATGCATAGGGGTTGGCACACGTTTTCGTCTTGACTCTCCGGTAGAATCTTTGGGGCACTCTTTGAAGTTCTTTGTGTTGGTTGAATAGATGAATCTGAGATTGTGTGATGCATATCGTATAATCATGTCCACGGATACTTGAGGTGACATTGGAGTATCTAGGTGACATTAGGGTTCTGGTTGATTTGTGTCTTAAGGTGTTATTCTAGTATGAACTCTATGATAGATTGAACGGAAAGAATAGCTTCGTGTTATTTTACTACGGACTCTTGAATAGATCGAGCAGAAAGAATAACTTTGAGGTGGTTTCTTACCCTACCATAATCTCTTCGTTTGCTCTCCGCTATTAGTGACTTTGGAGTGACTCTTTGTTGCATGTTGAGGGATAGTTATATGATCCAATTATGTTATTATTGTTGAGAGAACTTGCAGTAGTGAAAGTATGAACCCTAGGCCTTGTTTCCTAGCATTGCAATATTGTTTGTGATCACTTTTATCATTAGTTACCTTGCTGTTTTTATAATTTCAGATTACAAATACCTATATCTACTATCCATATAGCACTTGTATCACCATCTCTTCGCCGAACTAGTACACCTATACAATTTACCATTGTATTGGGTGTGTTGGGGACACAAGAGACTCTTTGGTATTTGGTTGCAGGGTTGTTTGAGAGAGACCATCTTCATCCTACGCCTCTCACGGATTGATAAACCTTAGGTCATCCACTTGAGGGAAATTTGCTACTGTCCTACAAACCTCTGCACTTGGAGGCCCAACAACGTCTACAAGAAGAAGGTTGTGTAGTAGACATGAAGCTTTTTTCTGGCGCCGGTGCCAGGGAGGCTAGGTAAGCGACACTCACACCCCGTCAACTAAGCTCTTTTCTGGCGCCGTTGCCGGGGAGGTGAGTGCTTGAAGGTATATCTTTAGATCTTGCAATCGAATCTTTTTCTTTCTTGTTTTATCACTAATTTAGTCTATAAAAGAAAATTACAAAAAAATAAAAATGGAATTGAGTTTGTCTCGTACGCTTCATCTTTTTAATATCTTTCGTAAGTACGATGAAAAGGAAAATTGTGCTCAAGTGCTAGAAGAAGAAGTCTATAAAATGTTTGGCACTAAATCTTTGTATGATGAGCATGATTTCAATGTTGTTAGTATGAATTCCTTGAATATCCATGATGCTAATGATATGCAAAGCCACAAGCTTGGGGAAGCTGTGTTTGATGAATATGATATTTTTAGTCCCCCAAGTTTTGATGAGCAAATTTGTTATGATGATAGCATGCCTTCTACCTATGATGATGAAAGTGGATTTGGAGAGGTCATGACTTTATTTAGTGATGAATCCACTATTTTGGAAGAGGTTCCAATTGATTATGAGAACAAAGTTGCTATCTATGATGACTATTGTGATGACATGTATGATATAAAGAATAATGATAACCATGAAACTTGTCATCTTGATTTTAATTTTCAATTGGATTATGCCTCACATGATATTTACTAGCACATATGCCCGTGCGTTGCAACGGGAGAGATAATAAGAAACTAGAACATTTTTTGAAATTTACAAACTTTTCGCAAAACATGAACCTCTTATAAAAATGACAAATATTTTTTGAATTAGTGATTTTAAAATAAACAGCACCATGTCTTCAACATTCAGAACAATTTTAGAAAATAGGTTTTTCAAATGGAAACATTATTTTCAATTAGTGAACATTTCAGTAAAACAAGAATATTTTTCGAATTTTGAACATTTTTAAAATGTAACAGTTTTTTGAAAATCTCACAAAATTTGGGAAAAAATATAATTTCTTGAATTTTGAACAACTTTTGGAGCGAGAAAAATAAAATTCGAAAAATATTTCAAAAAAGTATTTATTTGAAATTGCTAAAAAGTTTTTGCAAGTTTAACCTAAATTGAAATTCCGAAAACAAATATTTACAAAAAAAGCAAAAACAATAAAGTTCAATGGGAAAAAAGAAAAAATAAACAGGAAAGGAAAAGGTAAATAATAAAAAAGAAAGAGAAAATGGGCCGGCCCTTTCTTAGGCGCCCTGTGCGAAGCCCCGACTATATCACGCACGGTGCGACAAATAGTTTCTTCCCCACTATATAGGCAGTAAATTAAGTGGGCTGGTTTCGCTGGGCCAGAGCGCGTGTGGTCCAGATACGAAATTTTGAACAAACCATTATTCTTTTCTAACAGACGGACGCGAAAATTTTTAGTACCACCTCAAATAAAAGAACGGCCCAGTTTTCGGTGGCGAACGGATGAAAAAATCAGAGAAACACATATATGCCCGTGCGTTGCAACGGGAGATAAAATAATATACATTTATAATCAATTAGAATTATATGTGCAAGCAAAACCCTGTGTGCACACGAAAGAGGAATATTTAGATTCTTGGTTTCGTCGTGTGTTAAGGAATCAATCTGCCATTTTTCATTCATTGATCGCGGGTATTTAAGAGTTTTGTTACGTCATCGTACAACAGAGAAGGCCCATGAGTTATTCAATCTACTCTTCCTTTCAATCCTTTCAATCAACAGGATTTTAAGGTATGAAGTTTTTTTGAATATTCTAGAATACCACAACAAATGTTTAAACCCTGAACAATTCTTTGAAAATTATGCACACTTTCTAAAAAAAATTAAACAAAATATGAAAGGGAACATCTTTAAAAATTCACAAACATTTTCTGAAAACACCAACTTTTTTATAAAAACATGAACATTATTTTAATTTGTGAATTATTTTTTAAAACAGAAACATGTGTTGAAAATTCATAAGATTTTTAGAAAATGTGCATGTTTTATACACTAACATTAATATAATTTTGAAATTTTCATTAAAAAGTGAATATTTCTCAAATTTGAAGAATTTTCTTTTTACAAATCACAAACAAGTTTGAAAAATAATAATTTTTTGAAAAAGAGGGGCAACTTTTTGCAAGTTCTGAATATATTTAAAATAGCAAAAAAATTAGAATTATGAATATTTCCAAAATTTATTTTTTCTAGTTCTGAACATTACTTGAGAATTTTTAATTTACGAAATCAATTATACAAAAAATAAAGTTGGAAGAAAAAAAAAGAGATGGGGAAAGGAGACGAAAATTCGAAGTAAAACACAGCAAAAATGGGCTAGCCCATTATTGGTTGTCCTATGCGAAACTCCTACTATTTGTCGCCCTGTGCAGAAAATAGAATTCTTCGAGCTGCGTGGGCAGAAAAATAAGTGGGCTGGCCTCGCTGGGCCACAGCGCGAGGCACGCGGAGGACAATTCTTTTTCTTGCAGACAAACGCATAAGAATTTAGAAAAACCTCGGGTAGAAAAAAATTTGGCGATGAACGGATGAAAAAATTAGCGAAACGCACCTTGCTTTATTACTAGGTATAGATTTTGTTGAGTTTGCTCCCACTACTATTCATGTGAAAATTTTGCTTATGTGGAGAGTAGTAAATTTTATATGCGTGTAGATCATGAAAAGAATGCTTTATGTGCTGGTTATATGGTTGAATTCATTCATGATGCTACTGAAAATTAATATGAGGGAGGAACATATGCTTGTACAAATTGCAATAATATCAAGTTTCCTCTCTATGTGTTGAAAATCTTGAAGTTATGCTTGTTTTGCCTTCCTATGCTCTTGATTATTGTTCCCATAAGTTGTTTGCTCACAAAATCCCTATGCATAGGAAGTGGGTTAGACTTAAATGTTCTAGTCATATTCTTCATGATGCTCTCTTTATGTTTCAATTCTTATCTTTTATGTGAGCATCATTCAAATCATCATGCCTAGCTAAGGGCGTTAAACGTTAGCGCTTGTTGGGAGGCAACTAAATTTTTATTTTTGTTCCTTGCTTTTTGTTCCTGTTTAGTAATAAATAAATCATCTAGCCTCTGGATAGATGTGTTTTTATGTTTCAATTAGTGTTTGTGCCAAGTAAGACCTATGGGATCTTTTTGGATGATAGTTATTTGATCTTGCTGAAAATTCCAGAAACTTTCTGTTCACGAAAACAATTGTTTAAAATCACCAGAACGTGATAAAATACTAATTCCAATTGCAGTAGAGCAATAATCAAATTATCTAGGTCGTCCTATTTTGGCAGATTTGTCCGAGTTCCAGAAGTTTGCGTTTGATGCAGATTACTACAGACTGTTCTGTTTTTGACAGATTCTGTTTTCTATGTATTGTTTGCTTATTTTGATCAATCTATGAGTAGTATCGGAGGGTATGAACCATAGATAAGTTAGAACACAGTAGATATTACACCAATATGAATTTAGAATGAGTTCACAACAGTACCTAAGTGGTGATTTATTTTCTTATACTAACGGAGCTTACGAGTTTTCTGTTGAGTTTTGTGTTGTGAAGTTCTCAAGTTTTGGGTAAAGATTCGATGGACTATGGAATAAGGAGTGGCAAGATCCTAATCTTGGGGATGCCCAAGGTACCCTAAGGTAACATTCAAGGACAACCAAGAGCCTAAGCTTGGGGATGCCCCGGATGGCATCCCCTCTTTCGTCTTCGTTCATCGGTAACTTTACTTGAAGCTATATTTTTATTCACCACATGATATGTGTTTTGCTTGGAGCGTCATTTTATTTTGTTAGTATTTCCTTGCTGTTATTTAGAATAATGTTTTGCATCTATATTTTCAATAAAAATGTCAAGGACAGCTTCTACCATGCTTATTTTGCAAATATACTTGTTGCTGTTTCAAAACAGAAAGTTTACCGCTGTTGCTAAAATTCCCTAGAAAAGTCAGAATGTGATAAAATGTTGAAACCTTTTGAATAATAAGCTCTGATAAATCTACTACAGTGTGAATTTTCTTTCATAATTTTTGGAGCCAGGGAAGTATGGATCTTGCTGCATTCTTTACAGACTGTCCTGTTTAGGCAGATTGCTGTTATGTTTGCATTGTTTGCACATGTTTGCTTGTTTAATGATTCTATTTGAGGATAGGACTATTAAATATGCAGAGGCATTTAGTATGCAATTTTGAATAATAATTTTAGTGATTTGTTACAGTAGAAAATGATAAGGTTTTTGCATTGGTTTATACTAACTTATCTCACGAGTTCTTGTTGAGTTTGGTGTGGATGAAGCTTTCGAGATTTAGGAAACCGAGATATAAAAGGAATTAAGGAGACAAAAAAGCTCAAGCTTGGGGATGCCCAAGGCACCCCAAGATAATATTTCAAGAAGTCTCAAGCCTCCAAGCTTGGGGATGCCCCGGTAGCAGGCATCCCACCTTTCTTCTTCAACAATTATCGGTTAGTATCGGTTGAGCCTAAGTGTTTGCTTCTTCACATGAGTTGTGCTATCCTTGCAATGTCATCTTATTTTGCTTTGCTTGCTGTTTGAATAAAATACCAAGATCTGGAATTCTTAAATGAGAGAGAGTCTTCACATAGTTACATAATTATTTAACTACTCATTGATCTTCAATTATATCTTTTTGGAGTAGTTTATCATTTACTCGTGTGCTTCACTTATATCCTATGAGTAAATGGTTGAATGTCATAAATCTGAAATTATATATGTTTCATATGCTTACCCCGTAGGGAGTAATGACTGCACATCTAAGAAGTAGAGGTAGTAAATTTATTGAAGGTTAGCAAGCATTATATTGGTCACTTGAACAATTCATGAAAGAATATTGAAGGAAGAGAGATTTGACATATAAATGTACTATATTAGACATCTTCTATGATTGTGAGCCCCATTAATTATTTTCAAACCTGAGCAAATTAGTTGTAGTTGGACAAGGAAGACAACGTAATGAGTTATGCTTGGGTGTATTGTATAGAAGTTATATTGTTATAGATCCTCCAACATGTGGTGCTTGCTTTTTAGAATCCTTTACTAGCCAAAATATCTGTACTAAGCGGGAATACTGCTTGTGCATCCAAATTCCTTGAAACAAGTTTCTCCCATGAGTGTCCACCATACCTACATATACGCGGTATTTACCTGCCGTTCGAAATAAATTTGCATGTGCCAAACTCTAAACCTTCAAATAATAATCTGTTTTGTATGCCCGAATCGCTCATGTAGCGACTAGGGGCTGTCAGTATCTTCCATGCTAGGTGGGTTATTCTCAAGATGAGTGGACTCCGCTCATCATTCACGAGAAAAATGGCTGGTAACCGGGATGCTCAGTCCAATGATCAAAAGACCAAAATCAAATCAAAAATAATTGCAAACAAAACTCCCCCAGGATTGATGTTAGTTGGAGGCACCCGTTGTTTCGGGCAAGCCATGGATTGATGATTGTTGGTGGAGGGGGAGTAAAAACTTTACCATTTTGTTTGGGAACCGCCTATAATGTATGTAGTATGAAAGATATTGAGAACTCTTGGTTGTTATGTTGACAATGAAAGCATACCTCTCAAAATTATTTTCATCTCCATTTCAAAATCGAGCTCTGGCACCTCTGCAAATCCCTGCTTCCCTCTACGAAGGGCCTATCTTTTAGTTTTATGCAAGAGTCAGTAGTATTCCTTCTCATTCCTACCTACTCTTTAGTTGGCAAGCATCGTGTGTTGTGGAAAGATCTAAGCATATATGGCCATGCAAATATATTTGATCATGAATTATTATTGTTGACAATTATCTATATGATAAGTGAGTTGGGAGGCGAAACACTAAGCCCCTATCTTTCTCTGTGTTCGATGGATGCTATTTGCTCTAAGAATATGCTTTGAGTGGTAGCAATCATGGAAAACTATATGATAGTTGAGTATGTGGAGTTTGCTAAATCAAAGCTCTGACATAGACCCTTCCTGAAAATAAGATGAATTGCAATTGTTTGATTGCTGAGAATGAAGTTTGCTAGATTTCAAGAAAGTTTATGGTCTATACTTTAACATGTGAATAGCTTGTTACTTGATCTTGAGAAGTTTTATGAGATGAACTACTGTTATGACATATAATATGCTAGAAAAGGTGATTGAAATTATTATTGATCAAACTTGTGCACCTGCTAGCATTCACACTTCGTAAATTATTTATTTTATCATTTACCTACTCGACGACGAGCAGGAATTAAGCTTGGGGATGCTGATACGTCTCCAACGTATCTATAATTTATGAAGCATTCATGCTATATTATTATCTGTTTTGGATGTTTATGGGCTTTATTATACACTTTTATATTACTTTTGGGACTAACCTATTAACCGGAAGCCCAGCCCATATTGTTGTTTTCTTGCCTATTTCAGTGTTTCGAAGAAAAGGAATATCAAACGGAGTCCGAACGGAATGAAACCTTCGGGAAAGTTATTTTTGGAACGGAAGCAATCCAGGGGACTTGGAGTGCACGTAAGGGAAGCTTCGAGGTGGCCACGAGGCAGGGAGGGAATATCAAACGGAGTCCAAACGGAATGAAACCTTCGGGAAAGTTATTTTTGGAACGGAAGCAATCCAGGGGACTTGGAGTGTACGTAAGGGAAGCTTCGAGGTGGCCAAGAGGCAGGGAGGCGCGCCCCCACCCTCATGGGCCCCTCGTGGCTCCCCTGACCGACTTCTTTCGCCTATATATCTCCATATACCCTAAAAACAACGGGGAACTATAGATCGGGAGTTCCGCCGCCGCAAGCCTCTGTAGCCACCAAAAACCTCTCGGGAGCCCGTTCCGGCACCCTGTGGGAGGGGGGATCCCTCACCGGTGGCCATCTTCATCATCTCGGCGATCTCCATGACGAGGAGGGAGTAGTTCACCCTCGGGGCTAAGGGTATGTACCAGTAGCTATGTGTTTGATCTCTCTCTCTCTCTCGTGTTCTTGACTTCGCACGATCTTGATGTATCACGAGCTTTGCTACTATAGTTGGATCTTATGATGTTTCTCCACCTCTACTCTCTTGTAATGGATTGAGTTTTCCCTTTGAAGTTATCTTATCGGATTGAGTCTTTAAGGATTTGAGAACACTTGATGTATGTCTTGTCGTGCTTATCTGTGGTGACAATGGGATATCACGTGATCCACTTGATATATGTTTTGGTGATCAACTTGCGGGTTCCGGCCATGAACCTATGCATAGGGTTTGGCACACGTTTTCGTCTTGACTCTCCGGTAGAATCTTTGGGGCACTCTTTGAAGTTCTTTGTGTTGGTTGAATAGATGAATCTGAGATTGTGTGATGCTTATCATATAATCATGTCCACGGATACTTGAGGTGACATTGGAGTATCTAGGTGACATTAGGGTTTTGGTTGATTTGTGTCTTAAGGTGTTATTCTAGTATGAACTCTATAATAGATTGAACGGAAAGAATAGCTTCGTGTTATTTTACTACGGACTCTTGAATAGATCGAGCAGAAAGAATAACTTTGAGGTGGTTTCGTACCCTACCATAATCTCTTCATTTGTTCTTCGCTATTAGTGACTTTGGAGTGACTCTTTGTTGCATGTTGAGGGATAGTTATATGAACCAATTATGTTATTATTGTTGAGAGAACTTGCACTAGTGAAAGTATGAACCCTAGGCCTTGTTTCCTAGCATTGCAATATCGTTTGTGCTCACTTTTATCATTAGTTACCTTGCTGTTTTTATAATTTCAGATTACAAATACCTATATCTACTATCCATATTGCACTTGTATCACCATCTCTTCGCCGAACTAGTGCACCTATACAATTTGCCATTGTATTGGGTGTGTTGGGGACACAAGAGACTCTTTGTTATTTGGTTGTAGGGTTGTTTGAGAGAGACCATCTTCATCCTACGCCTCCCATGGATTGATAAACCTTAGGTCATCCACTTGAGGGAAATTTGCTATTGTCCTACAAACCTCTGCACTTGGAGGCCCAACAACGTTTACAAAAAGAAGGTTGTGTAGTAGACATCACTCTACCCCGTAGGCAACCATGGTCCACACGATGACCGAAGGCATCGTGAATAGGTTTTTGAGCTCCGCGAAGGTCGAGATGCTTCAAAAGAATGAGACGGAGATAAGATGTCCGTGTCGAAGATGCAAGCTGAAGAGCCTTATGGACCCGGATTCCAGACAGGTGTGGGACCACCTGCTCGTGCATGGTTTCATGGACGGCTATCGGTGGCAAGGTGATGAAGATGATCATGAAGTCGTCCATGGGGGTCGGGCAAGAAATAAGGAAGGGCAGCAAGACAATAACGGCGAGGGCAGGCGAGAAGACGAAGAATCTCTAGGACATGATCACGAAGTAGATGCGGGACACAGTCATCATGTAGAAGAGGCCGGACATGATGATGAGGAGGATCAAGACGAAGGGCATGATCATTAAGATGAAGATGCCGGAGCAGACGACGATGGACCATCGATGGGCTGGGTGCAAGACCTTCATATTCAAGAGCTGCTTCTCAAGCAGACGCATAATGCAAGAGCTGCCGCCCGAGAGAAAGCCAAGCTGGATCAACTAGAGATAGACGTGGTTACTCCATTGTATGAAGGATGCATACCCGAGGATACCCGCCTGGAAGTAACGCTCATGGATCTGGAGATGAAGGTAAAACACAAAATGACCGACTCATGCTTCGACGAGAACATGTCATTCTGGCACGAATGTCTTCCCAAGGGTAACAGGTGCCCGACCTGTTTCGAGGAGGCGAAGAAAATCGTGTGTCCTCTGGATTTACCGCACGTGAAATACCATGTGTGCATGAACGATTGCATAATTTATCGGGACGAGCACGCGGAGTCTACCATATGTCCGGTGTGCGGCGTCACTCGATACAAGATGTAACATCCCAAAATTCTAAATTTTGGAATGTTATAATAAATAGATAGATTTGATTGTTGCGTGATTGATTGAGTGAAATTTGAAACTTTTTGAAAATTAAATGAGAGGGAATAAAAGGACTTTCCCAAACTTTCACCCTTGCTTTTATGATCTCCGTGAATTCAAATTCCTTTCAAATACAAAACCCTGGAGAGAAGATGACATGACTTCTTCCATTTATTTAAATGACAAGGGGTGTTGAAAATATTTGAATTTCATTTGGAAAATATTTCCAACCCAGGAACTTTATGCAACTCAATGATTTTCACGAGCGAAGATAAAATGACTTCTTCAAAACATATGAAATATGAGTTGGGAGTTTCAAAGAATTAAATTCAAAGTTCTTTTGAATTTATTTTCAATTTGGAGTTATTTGAGTTTTATTCAAATTAATTTTCTTCAAAAATAAAATATATTGAAAATAGGGTAACATGATTCCCTACATCAGAAAATTGGAGAGAAATAAATTTGAATTAACTTTTGTATTTTTAAAATGATATTTACTGGATCTTTCTAGAGCAGAAGCACTCTTTGTTTTATCTGAGTCTGTGCGTATTTTATTTGACTCTAGAAGAATGTTCACCTTGTAGGAAATCGTTTTCTGAAAATTCTGATATATAATATGCCTATATAAAAGTTCACTTTATTTTCTTTATTCGGTTTTCCTTCTGTTTCCATTTTTAAAAAAAGCTGTACGTGCAGCCCATAGTTATTTACGCCCAAACGCGTAGCATAGTGGCAGCGGGCGCCCTTTTTTTCTCTCTCTCCTAAATGGGCCAGGGCTAGCCAGCCTTTTTATTTTTTTACTTAGGCCGATTTTTTTTTTTTAAAAAAAACTGCAGCCCGTGTACGCGTGCGGCGGCCTAAGGCTTCAAGCCCTCCTCTGTTTCGTTTAATTACGTCTACGTTTAGTTCCACATTGCCTAGCCTTTAACCCTAAGCCTCTTTTTCACCTATAAATATAGACCCATAGAGCCTCTAAAAATTATCCATTGCGGGTTAAATCAATATTTTGGTTTGGCTAGTTAAAAATATATTTCTCCTCTCCGGCGGGACTTTTGGAAGTTGTCTCCATACTCCGAAGTCGTCTTTTCTATACTTATAAAGGTATATTTATTCGTTTTCTGTATTTATACGTTAGATCTAGAATTCTTTTATCCGTAACTATTCTTTTTCTTCTGTAAAACAGCTTGGCTCTGATTTTTCAAATAGCCATAACTTTTTACTCGTTCATCCAAATTAGATAAAACCAGCGTCTATAGTTTCGTCTTGTTTTCACCTACCCAGTGAACCTGTCGCATCAACTTTTTGAAATTTTCAAATTTCGAAATTTGTTTCATACTCAAATTTCTTTTGATCATATCTTTTTATCCGTACCTCCGTTTTCGATGAAACCAACGCCCACTTCTTCATTATGATCCCATCTATTCAGTAATCCAACTCAAACATGTTTTTGAAAGTTTTAAAATTTGAATTTAAACAGATTTGAATTTGAACTTCTTTTGATCATAACTTGAGTTTCGTAACTCCGTTTGAGTTGATTCTTTTTGCAAATCGAAGCTCTTGACCTAAACTTTCTGATAAGGCCAAGTTCACATAATTTTGGTACTGTTAGAAAATGTTTTATGTTGCAAGAGTTATTTGCTTGGTTTTGAAGCTTTCGAATGTTCTTCTTCGTTCTTTCCGATCTTTTGAGTGATTGCTTATGTGTGGTTACCATTGCTTGCTTACGATAGATTGACCGGAGTGTGACGAGTAGAACTATCAGGAGTTATCGGTGCGAATCATCTTCATCAACAGTACATGCAAGTTCACACTTTGATCATATCCCTTTCATACCCAGTTTTTATGCATTAGTTTCAACCCTCAAACAATTGCATGATTAGGATCTGATTAATATATGGGTTTTGGGAAGTAGATGAGGTAGTACCTATTGCCCTGTTTATTATCAAACCTTTGGGAGTTACTTCTACGTTGCTTATATTGCTATGCTATGCTCGTAGACGTGGATTGGGTTTGAGTGTTTTTCATGACAGATGTGAGATTGTTAATTAATGGTTAACTTAAGGTGGCTACTTTAATTTACATCTGGGTGGATTGAGGCACCTGGAGAACCCAGTGCTGCCTGTATTTTTGGATATCCCAGAGTACCCGTGTGATCATCCTATGGACCGCCACCCAGGCTCAAAGGGATCATAAGATTATTCATGCTAGAAAACTTCCGTGTGCAGCCACAAGCTATTATGGGCTCTAGCATAGTTGAGTAGGTTGTGTGATCTCTTGAAGAGGTAGACTAGCAGATGTAGGGGATGTAGGTGGTACTGTCTACCCGGAGTAGAGAGTTAACGCTTCTGAAAGACTGTGTCTCGGTCATCCGTTTCTCAAACATCATGTAGTGCGAGAGTTCCAACGGAGGAGATCGAGTCTTGTGGGGAAAAGTGCACAAACCTCTGCAGAGTGTACAAACTAATCATGGTTAGCCGTGTCCCCGGTTATGGACATCTTGAGTATCTAGTACCTGGATTATCATGTGAATCTCATCATGTTACTTTAATTAATTTTGTTGGGTTTAATGATGTTACTTAATTGGGATTGAGTTGGAGGTACCTTCTCAATGTTTAACAACCACCATGATAGTTAAATAAAATTTATTCCTTTGCAGTAGGGAAAAATTGGCTTTTCGCAAAAACATTATAATCATAGAGCTTTCCACCAGCCAAATATGCATGTAGTGATAGCTATTATTCATCTTTGCTCTATGGTGTGAATTTGCCAGTACATTCAATGTACTGACCCTTTGTGGCTGCAACGTCTCATGTTGCAGGATCTTACGACGAGTAAGTGATACGTTAGGGTTACGATTTCTACACTCAACTTTGCCGTTGGTGTTGATGGGAATCCACAACCTTGTTACTTTCGCTATTTTGGATTGAGGTAATAGTATTTACGTTATTTTATACATGTGATTTACCTCTGTTATAAATCCTCGAGTACTGTGTGTGTCAGCATATCGATCCAGGGATGACACTTAAGCACAGAGACTTGACCGTCTGAGGTCGGGTTGCTACACAAGAAGAGGAAGAAAGCTCCTCGAAAAGTGGTGTGGTACTTTCCGATCACTCCTCGTCTGCAGCGGTATTTCACGGACCCTAAGCAAGCAAAGCTCCTGCGTTGGCACGCGAATAGGGAGGAGAAGAAGCGAGAAGATGACAGAAATGATCCGGAGATAAATAAAAAAGACAAGATGCGGAGTCACCATAAGGATGCAAGCCAGTGGAAAGCGTTGAACTTCGAACACCCAGAATTTGGGGACGATCCAAGGAACATCATGCTGGGCGCGAGCACCGATGGAGTCAATCCGTTTGGCAGCCAGAGAAGCACACATAGCACCTGGCCTGTGTTTGTGTGGATGTACAACCTTCCCCCCGGATGTGCATGAAGAGGAAGTACATTCACATGAGTATGCTAATTGAAGGGCCGAAACAACCAGGGAACGACATCAATCTGTATCTGGGGCTGCTGAAAGATGAGCTAGACATGCTGTGGAAAACGCCAGCCAATATATGGGACGCCGCAGCGAAAGAATATTTCCCTATGAGAGCCGCACTGCTCATGACGGTGCATGACTATCTCGGTTACGGATATGTCGCAGGGCAGGTGGTCCACGGATTTTGTGCATGCGTCAGGTGCATGGATGACACAACGTATCGCCAGCTAGATAGAGATCCCGGGTCTTCGAAAACCGTGTTCATGGGACATTGAAGGTGGCTTCGCGACGATGACTCATGGAGAAAACGTAAGGATCTGTTCGATGGTGAAGCCGAACCCCGAAGACCCCCACTTACAAGGAGTGGCGAGGAAATAGACGAGCTGTTGAAAAATTGGAAAGAGTGCCCACCGCCGGGAAAGAAGCGAAAGGCGCCAGAGCCGCTGCTGAAGGTATGGAAAATGATGTCTGTTTTCTGGGATTTGTCGTACTGGAAGATCCTCCGTGTGCCTCACATCCTTGATGTCATGCATATCACGAAGAACGTGTGCGAGAATCTGCTTGGTTCCCTGCTCAACATGCCAGAGAGGACCAAAGATGGGACGAAAGCAAGGGCATACTTGCAATCAATGGGCATCAGGGAGGAGCTTCACGCAAAACGCCCTAAGGATGATGATGATGAGGCGAAGGACACGGAAAGTCATCGCAAAGGCAAAAAGGCCAAGAAGATCGAATATGACTGCCCTCCCGCGTGCTTCACTCTAAGTCAGGAGGAGATCGAGCAGTTTTTCACCTGCCTCATAGGAGTAAAACTTCCTTACGGTTACACGGGGAAGATAAGCAGATACCTAGACTCAGCGAACCAGAAATTCAGCGGGATGAAGTCTCACGACTGTCACATGCTGATGACGCAGATACTTCCAGTTGCAACCCGTGGGATCATGGACGCGCACGTCCGTGAAATGCTATTTGGCCTATGCAACTTTTACGACGTCATCTCTCGAAAGTCGGTTGGCGTGAGGCAACTCACAAGGCTACAGGAAGAGATCGTGGTGATACTATGCGAGCTTGAGATGTACTTCCCGCCCGCATTCTTCGACGTTATGGTGCATCTGCTGGTCCATATCGTGGAGGATATCATCCAACTCGGGCCGACGTTCCTGCACAGCATGATGCCGTTCGAATGGATGAATGGTGTCATCAAAGGATATGTTCGCAACAGGGCACGTCCAGATGGAAGCATAGCCAAGGGCTTTCTGACCGAAGAGTGCATCTCCTTCTGCACAAATTATCTAGGCATCAAGAACCCCGTTGGTCTGCCCGTCAACAGGCACCTCAGCAGGCTCGCTGGATGGGGTCACCGCGAGGGTCGCCGCGAAATGCATGTCGACTTCAAGGGTCGACTCGCCGACTTTGAAAGAGCAAACCTAGTCGCGCTACAACACATAGACGTGGTCGATCCTTGGGTGGTAGAGCACAAAACCTTTATTGAGAAGACGACAATGACTGAGGCCAATAGAGGACGGACGGAGATATAATCAAAGAGCACAACTCATGTTTCACGCGTTGATTCAAGGACAAGCTTCTGTCGTACCCTTTACATGAGGATTCTTCCGCGGAAGAAAAACTCATATTCACCTTGTCACAGGGCGCCGAGCACAACCTGATGACCTATAAGGCGTACGATATCGACGGCTACACATTCTACACCGAGGAAAAGGACATGAAGAGCGATTATCAGAACTCCGAGGTAACGATGGAATCCTACACCGGTAACGACAAGGACAGATACTACGGAAGGATCGAGGAGATCTGGGAGCTGAGCAACGCTGGAGAGAAGGTCCCGATGTTCCATGTCAGATGGGCCAAGAGCGTCCTAAAAGAAGACCGGTATTTCACCACCATGGTTATACCCGAAGCCAAATCCAAGACTGCGGGCGCAACCGTCACCGTGAAAAATGAGCCATGGGTACTGGCTTGCCAAGTGGACCAATACTTCTTCATTACTGACCCGTCAAAGCCCAGTCATGTTGTCATAAGGAGAGGCAAAAGGAACATCATCGGAATGGATGGAGTCGCCAATGAGCAAGACTTCGACAAGTACGGCGACCCGAAGATGGAAGATGACGACGACGATGAAGTACCATACACCACAAGAAGAAGCAGGACCACCCTACCTAAAGGACATCCGTTCAAGAGAAGAACTCAAGGGGTTCCGGGGCTAAATTATTCAACCGCGAGAAAGAAGGGCAAGAAGATTGTGAAAAGATAGCTAAGATCGAATCACGACATGTCGGCCGCGTGTGTGTCAGTGGCAAGCTCAATTATTACATGCAACTAAATTATTACATGTATCACTTGATTTCAACCATGTCATCTAATTCTAAATCTTTGCACAATGGTTTTATCACTCCATTTGCATTTTTCTTTTCTTTTATGTCAAATCTTAAATTATTACATGCAACTAAAAATTCAAAAAAATTAAAAAAATTAGTAATGGCACACCAGGAGAAGGTGCGCCATTGCTATCACGATGTTTATGGCGCACCCCTAAATGGTGCGCCATTGATATACCAATTTTTATGGCGCACCCCTAAAAGGTGCGCCATTGCTAACCCTCCCCCCACTAAACTATCCAAGACGACCCAGCCGGTCGTCCTTCTCCCCAATCTGCATCTCGCCCCTCGCCTCTCGCCCCCTCTCACCATGGATGCCACCTCCGGTCCGGCGCCGCGGCACCCCACGTACGGGCCGTGACTCCACACCGCTGCCGCCCCCACCCACCGGCGACCTCGCTCCCGAAGCCCCGCCGCGGCCGCTCTGGCTCGCGGTCCTCGTCGGGCTCCTCCTCCGGCTCCACGTCCTCGGGCTCCTCGCGCTCGCGCTCGCACTCCCGCTCCCTCTCGTCCTCCTCATCCTCGCTCGCCCGCTCGCGGGGACGCTCCCCTCCCGCCGCCAAGCGCAGGTGAGCAACCGCCCCCTCCCCTTCCCTTCCCTTCCCATCCCGTCCTCACCAGCCGTCGCGCGGCCCCGGATCCGCGCTCGTACTGTTCTAGGCCTGGGGTTTTGTTTGGGCGCTGGGGGTTTCGACGGGTTGTTCGTGGATTCTGAATTGCTTGCAGCTGCGCACTCGCCTCCTGTGGTGGCGCTCGGGTCCTGGGCTCCAGGCCGGCGATGCTTCCCTTGGTAGATTTGTTGAAACCTGTGCCTGTCCAACACTCTGTGTGTGTGTGTTTCCAACGGCTTGCCTGAACAAGGCTCATTTAGGGGCGTGCGGGTCTGCTCTTGCGCGCTTACGTCTGGCCTCACTCGCGTCTGCACAATGCTGCATGGTTGCAAGGTTAGCGCTTGGGCGGCACCCCGTTGCCGTTGGAGATATAATGCAAACACCAATTTCTGCGCCTGCTGGGGCGGGGTGTTGTTTTTTTGCCTTGTTCATCTTAATCCACAGTTTCTAGACAACTTAGCACTTGATATAACCAATTTTTAAGATGCGGGCAGGGGCTGCACTATCCAGTGGTATAGGATAGTTGATTCTGATTGCAAATTTATGTGTCTGTCTGTGTGTGTCTGTCTGTGTGTCCTGCATGTTTCATTTATTTTTATGTTGTCAACGTAGCCAGTTCTCCTGGGATCGAACAATATGGATACAGATTTTTGGTATCCATTGTAAGAGGTATTTATAACAATTGTGTTCGTTAAAATATATTTTTGAATGATGCTTGAGATAGGATGGAAACTGGAGTTAATTGCCAGAGACAGAGCCTCACAATTCAGATGTTATTTTGTTGTTTGTTAGCTGCATGGTGTGAGCATTTAAATGTTACATCTGCTACTTCCTTGGCAACGGTCTGTGGTGATCTGCATGTGCTAGTGATACTAAGCATCCTATCTAAGATCATTCGATCCAGGTCTCCGCTCTAGTCCGATTGCCACCAATATTTTGTGCGGGGACAAATAGTTACCCCTTTCTCCTGAAATGTTGATTAATTTCCATTTCGGTTGAGAATGGGGCACTCCTAGGTCAAGAAAATTAGCAAAGGTCATGCCCAATTTTCTTGACCTAGAAGGTGCCCGATTCTCAACCGAAACAAAAATTAATCAAGATTTATAGACAAGTTAAGCATAATTCTCTGCATGGAGGAGGTTCAGATTGACAAATCAGCCAGTTAAGCATAAAATGGCAATAAAGAATACAGGGTCTTGAAAACAGTTATGAAAATGTTCAGGTTCTAGAAATGTTTAACACAGTTTTGAGCTACTAACTGAAAAACTTCAGGTTCTGGAAATGTTCAGGTTTGGACTTGTAGCTGCACTTTTGCAATTTAGGACCATTAATCTACTAGTGTTGTAGATTACGTCCAAAAATGAAGTGCAATCTCTACAAAAATGGAGTACCTGCAGTATTATTTAGAATAAATGCAGTCTAGTTTGTTAACTGAATTTGTTACTACTCCATGCAGAAGGAAAAGGAACAATTTTTTGGGTAAAGGGGTGTTTATAACATGTAATGTGGAAATATATAGGATAGAAGAATAGATACTACCCTGATCTCATCCAATAACTCTAGTAGCCTTTTTTCCTATTTAGAGCGAACATGGCCGACAACGATGAGGCCGGCGGTTCGGGCAAGCCATTCTGGGAGCTGTCCCAGGAGATGGAGGAAGAACCTCGCCGCTATGAGGACGCCGCGGAAGACACTGATCCCGACTACACAACCCCTAGTGGCGTCGGGGATGACACCACTGATGGTGCCGCCGGTGATGCCACCACTGATGATGGCAGCGAACACACAGATGACAGCCAACCGAAGAGGCAACAAAAGGACCAGCGCCCGAGCGTGCTCGGCACCGTCAAGGAGGAATTTACTGAAGTATCCTCCAGTGGGCATCCAACGGCGCCCAAAGAATTAGTCAGTGGGTACGCGGGACAACTCGGGTGCATTCTCCGGAGCACCGTCTCGATCAACACCGAGAACCTAAGGCATCGTGACTGAGGGAATTTGCGCAACCTCCTCTTCACGAAGCTGCACGAACGATACAAGTTCCCCGGTGACTTTGCAAACACACACCTCTCAGGGAATAAAGTGAACAGTGCCGCCTCACGAAGATGAGCACGGCCCTGGCTACTTGGAGAGCCGTGGTGAAGAGAAGGATTCTAAGTGCTGATAGTTATGAGAAGATCAAGGAGACAAATCCTTCGATCAGCGAAGCTGACTACATGGAGTTCAAGATCAAGTGCGAGAGCAACGCATCCACGGAATCAAGTCAGTGCGGGAAAGATTTGCGGGACTTGAACTTAGGGGTACACAAACTCGGTCCCGGTGGTTACAGAGTGGCAGAACCTATATGGGACAAGGAGGACGCGGAGCGTGCCGAGCAAGGCCTACCGCCCCTCTTCAATAAATACCATGAAAAGCAGACCAGGAACTATGTCAGGGCCCGGTACAAGGTGGACCCGGTAACAAAGGAGCTTACCACGGATCCGAAGGTGAAGGAGCTTGGGCGTGTTCTGGTAAGGAATACACCCCCGCGTAATTAGTTCCATATGGTTGCATTCTAATTAATGAAGCCAAATTTCTAAATGGTTCACTTTCCTTCCGCAGGAAACTGAAAGCAGTAGCGCGGGGTCTCAGAGCTCCCCGTCTGCCCCTTGGGACACCACTTTAAATAGGGCGTTGAACGTAATGAAACACAAGGATAAGTTCAGTAAGCCGTCGTGAGCTGGTCATGTGGCCGGCAAAGGCTTGTCCACGAAATGGTCGGAATACTATAAGGCTGGGCAAAAGGAGAGAAAGACCAGCTCGGCAAGCCAGGAGCGCGAGGTTAAAGAACTCAAGGCACAAGTGGCGCGGATTCCAGAGATAGTCCAAGAGCAAGTGCGAGACCAACTGGGAGCGACGATCACCGCCATTATGCCTTCCTTGCTTGAGGGGCTGCAGGGGTGGATTGCGGGCGGCCAACAGGGGCCGCCCCTGATTCCCAGCTTCACGGGCAGCAACTCGCACAACGCCCCGACATTGGTGTCTCCGGCGGAGGCGGCATTGGTGTCTCCGGCGTCGGCGCCTGCATTGGAGCTTAATGCACCCGGGTGTGGGAAGAATACGCCGGCCGGCACATCGGCAGCAAGCGGCCCCTCCGTCAGTTGCACGCCCGCCGCTGGCGGTGCCTCGACATTAGCCGAGCTCGACGCCATCATGGTAACTAAGCCTCGACCGATGACTTCATCTCCTTGCCTTTGACTGGGCATCCCTGACGCCCTACATGTTTTCGCAGGCCGCCACCAACGTTCCATGCACTCTCCTGCACTTCGTGGACGGCGAGTTGATCGATGTCGCCAAGGCCAAAATCGTTGAACCGGGCAACCGCGTGTTCCACGGTAATCCGATGCCACCCACCGTGTATAGGGTTCAACTGGTTCGGGTGCTGCGGGGCTGCGACGACTTGTTACCTCCGTATCGGCCCCCTGGGCCCAACGAAGATGATGTGATGACCCTCAGCGCTTGCTTAAACTGGTCCATGCTTTGGCCGAAGAGCCAGATTCGTTTGGGGGCGGGGGACACCACCCCACAGACAACACCGCCAGTCGTGCCGGCGCCAAGCCATGGCAAGACCGCCGCAACGCTACCGCCGTCAGCTGATCCGGACATGCATATGGCACAGGATCTGGACGACGACGACGATACATTTTCCAATGTCGATTAGTACATGAACGAACATGGGTACGATGACGAATTCTTGGGGCCTCCTTCTCAAGAACCCAACCCTGCAAAAGACAATCGCGATCTAGCTGGTACCGCGGAGAAACCCAATTGCAACAGGCGTCATCTGGCGTTCAGTTCTCAGGAGATGCCTCGAGCTGCCGCCTTCACCGAGACTCAAATAGCCGAGGTGCGAAATATTATCATCCCCAACACACTCAAGAAGGTGGTCTCTGAGCAGAACTCCATCCCATTACAGCATAAGAAGCAGAAGGGACGGAAAAGAAAAAATAACAAGGGTGCGAGCCAGCCGGCACCGAGTACGATCCGTGCTCAGGACGGGCCACCAATACCTAAGGATATCTCGAGGAGGGTGCATGTGGCGGGTAGGCCGATGCTACCTACTAATCTGCTCAATGCTGCAACCGGTGCTATGCGAAGTCTGCATGACAGTGTTCTTTCTATGGAGAAGCGGCGTCTCTCCGAGAATGATGTGGCATACCCGGTTTTCGTGGCCAAGGTGCCAGAGGGCAAGGGCTTTGTCGATAGCACCATCGGGCGTATGATGGTCCTACGGTTTGATGACATCTTCGGTATGTTTAACCTTCATCCGCTGCACTACACCTTCATTCGGCTATTTTCGCTCAGTATGGAGATGCGGATCATTAGAGGCAAGACCCCGGACATCGTGATAGTCGACCCCTTCTACATGCGTGCCAATATCTTGGGCAGCGCTGGGGACCGGCAAGTTGCGAGTTCATACCTCGAAGGCGTCATTCTGGCGAATCCAGATAAGGATAACTTCCTTGTGCCTTACTTTTCCGAGTAAGTCATCCCCTCACCACCCCGTAACATATGATTTCTTAGATTTCTATCGTTATTTTTTTTCTAACATTCCGTGTTTTGTGCAGTGACACACATTGCACACTCATCCTCTTAAGCCCGAAATATTCCATGGCCACGTATTTCGACTCGGACCGTCAGTCAAAGAAAGACTACACAAATATCAAGAAAGTTCTTGATGATGCTCTCCGCGGCTACGCCAAATCTGGAGGCTCCAGGCCAATTTGTAGGTACGGCAAGCACGTGTTCACCCACGTAACGACGTTCCCCTGCGTCAAGCAGCCGCCTGACAGTCAGAAGGATCCCTACTACGCCCTCCATCACATGCGGGCAATCGTACGGGACCATAATCACCTTATGCTACCAAATAATCTCAAAGAATGGGCCCCACGCTTGTCGGCAATCCAGGACGAGGACATCAGACAAGAATTCTTTCGCATCCAGTCGGAGTTTGCGGAAATCATCTATCAAGATGTCCTTCGTACTTCGATGCAGTTCTACCTCAAATATCAACCGTCCGACAGTGAAATAGAAACAACGCTACAAATGCAGGCTGACAACGACCGCACATTCATGACCATCACGAAAGCCGGCGGCTTCATCCACGCTCCGGTCCCTTAGTCGAGTCGAAAGTATTGATGCTATGTAGTTCTGAAATATCGATTAGCTCATGTTGTAATTAAACTTTAATGAACTTGTATGTCTCTTTAGTTTGGACAGTCGTTCAACTTATATGTAATCGATGCTATTTATTAGTAGGACCATGAATCGTGCTATTAATGTGTTGCTTTTCTCTTCCGATCCTTTTGTTGCATACTTATATATTGCTTATATATTATCTGTGAATTGCTACAAACGGTTTGTTTGTCTAGTGCATAGAGATGCCGTCGCATGTCGTGTACAAGGGTGAGGTTTCCGGAGTCTACGACGACTGGGAGGAGTGTCGGAGACAGGTTCACCGTTTCAGCGGTACACCACTAGGGCGGAGGCGGAAGCTAGATACGCGCGCTATCTAGCGGGAGAGAGGAGGGAGCAGAGGAGGAACCGGATGAAGATCAGTTTCATCGCGATAATGCTCATCGTGACCGCAACCCTCTTCTATGTGATGGTAGTTTAGATATCAACTTGTAATGTGAAGACAAACTCGCTACTCGCGGTCTCGAGACTTGTAATGTTCTAACTTTGTTCGGTATTTTGAATTCGGAGACTAATATGATGAATTGTATTTGGAGACTAATCTTCTATTGTATTCGATAAATCTGCTGTTTATATGTTGTGCTGTTTATATTCTGTGATGTAATGTATTTTGTAACATGTGAAAATATCAGAAAAGCAAAAAAAATCCTAATATTCATAGTAGTGGCGCACCATATTGCACTTTAGTGGCGCACAGAAATAAACACACCAGTGGCGCATTATCTACAAGTGCGCCATTAGTAACCCAGAGCACAAGGTACACATGACCCCTTGGAGTAACAGCAGTGGCGCACTTCTGGGCCTAGTAATGGCGCACTTTAGCTGCGCCATTAGTGTCTGGGATAGTAATGGCGCACCAGGTGGTGCGCCACTGTTATGTAGATTAACAGTGGCGCACCAGGCGTGCGCCATTACTACTTATTAGTAGTGGCGTGATAATAGTGGCACACCAATAGTGCGCCATTAATAGCCAATATAGGTGCGCCACTAACAGCCTATGGTGTATTATAAACCATATATACATTGTAGGACCAGGTGCGGTGTACTTGCTTCATTGTAATCCGGTTGGTAGGTTGTTGGAGGATCTCTATCTTGTATAGCTAACTTGGAGATCAATCCACAACCTAACCAACTAGATCCTTGTAAACCCTAGCCGCAATGTGGCCTATGTAAACATCCGTCCCTGCTAGAATCAAAAGAAGAGCACATGGAGAAATAGATAAATACAAAGCTAGACTAGTTGCAAAGGGTTTTAAGAAAAGGTATGGAATAGACTATGAGGATACCTTTAGCCCAGTTGTGAAAGCAGTTACTGTCAGACTTGTTCCCTCTATTGCAGTATCAAACAATTGGAGTCTTCATCAATTGGATTTGCAGAATGCGTTACTTCCTGGCGTTGTAGAGGAGGAAGTATATATGAAGCAACCACCTAGGTACGAGGTAAAAGATAAGCATCATTATGTGTGCATGCTTGATAAAGCTTTATATGGTTTAAAACAAGCACCCAAAGCATGGTACTCTAGGCTGAGTGAGAAACTCCAAAGGCTTGGTTTTCAGCCATCCAAAGCTGACACATCACTGTTCTTTTACAGAAAAGGAAAAATCACCATTTTCATGTTAGTATATGTTGATGATATATTGTTGCAAGTTCACCACAAGGATGCAACCAAGGCATTTCTTGAAGATCTAAGGAGAGACTTTGCTCTTAAAGATCTTGGTGATTTGCACTATTTCTTGGGAATAGAAGTAAAGAAGGTTAAAGATGGCATAGTCTTGAGTCAAGAAAAGTATGTGTCAGATGCGTTAAAAGGAGCTGGTATGATGAATTGCAAGATTTCAAATATGCCTCTCTCAACTTCTGAAAAACTATCTAAGGAAGAAGGTGAGCCTTTAAGTGCTGAAGAATCTACAAACTTTAGAAGTGTGGTAGGTGCCTTGCAATATCTAACACTTACAAGACCTGATATATCTTTTCCTATCAATAAAGTATGTCAGTTCTTGCATACCCCTACTCTTGCACACTGGACAACAGTAAAAAGGATCTTGAGATATCTGAGAGGTACTATGAGTATAGGTTTGAAAGTCACAAGGTCAACATCAACTTTGGTGAGTGCATTCTCTGATGCTGATTGGGTAGGTTGTCCTGATGATAGAAGATCAACAGGGGGCTTTGCTGTTTTCTTTGGACCAGATCTCATATCATGGAGTGCACGGAAACAAGCTACTGTGTCAAGATCAAGCATAGAAGCTGAGTATAAGGCCTTGGCCATTGCTACGGCAGAATTAATATGGATTCAAACCTTGTTGAATGAGGTTCGTGTAAATCACTCTCCTGCTGCACGTTTGTTGTCTGACAATATTGGTGCCACTTATCTTTCAGCAAATCTAGTGTTCCATGCAAGAACAAAGCACAATGAGGTGGATTATCATTTTGTGCGTGAAAGGATAGCTAAGAAGCTACTTGATATTCGGTTCATTCCCACAATGGCCAAGTTGCAGACGGGTTCACTAAAGCCCTATCTTGGCGAAAATTAGAAGAATTCAAGAGCAATCTCAACTTGGCAAAGTTATGATTGAGGGGAAGTGTTAGACTACTTGTATACGTATATATGGTGTATTATAAACCATATATACATTGTAGGACCAGGTGCGGTGTATTTGCTTCATTGTAATCCGGTTGGTAGGTTGTTGGGGGATCTCTATCTTGTATAGCTAACTTGGAGATCAATCCACAACCTAACCAACTAGATCCTTGTAAACCCTAGCCGCATGGTGGCCTATATAAACATGCAACGTGTCCCTGCTAGGCATACGCTTAACGCCATCTTTCAAACATGACGTGTAGTGGTTTATCCCAGTCGGACTCTGATTAGGCACGTACTAGTCATCAACCCGTGCTCCTGCACGGGCTAGCAATTTCTGAAAAGCTTATAGAAAGAAAAGTACAATATTTTTACAAATATCATTCACTACTTATTTTCATTCTGTATAGCATATTAACAACCCACTGAGCTGCATACCTCGCTATGGGACATGGCTCGGTTCAAGCTGATCCTTGAACTTTTAAAATGTTTAGAAAATCATTGAGATTCTTGAATAGTATTTTTAAACTTTTGAAAGGCTTAGTTGTCTTTCCAGTAATTCTATAAGTTTTTCTTTTCCGGTCAAATTTTTATTTCACTTCGACCATCACATTCTAGAGGCCATCCTTACATTTTAATATTTCAACATTAAAATTAGAAGTTTGTACTATATTTATTTTATAAACTGTTCTGCAAATCTGTAGAAGCTCGCCCTTATCTATTCTAAAAGTTCCCATAATCTATTGGATGCCCATCTATAGTATTTTCAAACATTGTTGGCAGATTTTTGGAATTTGATCATTGATCCCAACTTATTCATTGGGAAAAGTAATAACAATGTGTTTTTTGGCTACTACTCCCTCCATTTCTAAAAATAAGTCTTTTTAGAGATTTGAATATGGACTACGTACGGAGAAAAGTGAGTGAATCTACTATCTAAACTACCTCTATATACATCCATATGTAGTCCATATTGAAATCTCTAAAAAGACTTATATTTAGGAACGGACGGAGTACTAAATTACAATTTTCTCACTCAATTAAGGAATCTCTACTGTAGTGCATTTACCCATAAATATCTTAAATATGACAATTATTCTACATGCCCTCACCTCTAAAATCAACGATCTCCTATGTACCTACACAATTTACAATTTTGATATTTTTAAACTGTATTTTAAGATATATATTTTGCGACCTGTATTTGCAACGTAGATTTAGAACCTTTTTGACACCGAGTTTTTTTATTTTCTGAAAACACTGCACATACAGATTCAGGAGTATATATGTAAGTGATATATAAGTATGTGCATGATTTGTATAGTACACATAGATTTTTGCATCAGAAAAAATGGTTCACATACTTAGATGCATGCACGCACAACAAACTTACCTAGCTGTGTTACACATGCATGGGTTGCTTCATCGCTAAGTTTCTAGAAAAAGATTAATTTGTTAGGTAATCTTATTATTAATCCTAGTCTAGGAGGAGACCTGCTTTCCTTTATCTTTATTTAATGAAACACAGAGATATGACTGCAGTTTTATTTTATTTTCCAACAAAAGAAGGGAGACCAAGGGGAGCACGTCTCCTACATATTTTTCTTTTTCTTTTCAAGCGCAGAAGGGAGAGACCAAGGAGATTACTTCTCCTTTTTCATCCCGTGGCTACAAATGAATTATATATTAAATGAACCGATGGAATTTCTTACTTTCTAGGATTAACGTGATGTCTCGTATGGTGCTTCTAATTAGTAAATATAAGATATAAGGTTTAAGATAGTAGTAGTAGGATTAGAACTCCTAACCGAGTAGGTTAGATCGCTAGTCCTAGATGCTATATATCTGCATCGCCAGAAAAGAGCAATACAAAGAAGTATTCAACAGGACCGACAAGGTCCTGTGGCCATCAAACCGATTTGTTTCCTATCGTCAAGTTACTCCAGAGTTCCTACGACGCCTTCGACGTAAATTGATCCGAGCGATTAGAGCACTAGCAAGCCAGCATCACACACGGGAGGTTGGTTACGACGGTGCACGTACTAGCTAGCTATTGTTCATCAATCAAGCTACTAGGCTGTGTGCTTGCTAGCTTTGCACACCCGTGTTGCTCCGGTTACTGGTGAATTGAACTACTGATCAAAAAACAACAATTGATATCTAGAGCGTCGATGATCTACGAGACAGACAGACAGCGACAAGGAGTCAGTCAAGTCCGGCGACGGCCGTTCCAAGGCGAACAAGAACAGCGATAAGGTGAAGAAGGGCAGCAAGTCAGCGACTAGTGGTGGCGCAACGGGCGGCGCCAACGTACTGGCGCATCACAACATCCCTCGCACCATCTGCTTAGTGGACATGGCTCGGAGCGCACGGAAATGAAGATGCCCCATCCTGGCATGCAAACGCTAGGTTTGGTCCTCTCCCTTTGGGTCAACAAGCATGCCAGAGTGGCGATTGACAGGAGACCGGTGTACAGCCTGCTTTCCGTGCGGCCCTGGGTCTTGAATTTGCATGATCCCATCTTCAATGCTGATGACGCACCCAGCCTCATCCAACAGCCCGACAGAGATGATGTTGCTTCTGAGATTGGGAATTAAAAAGACATGGGTGAGAGCTCGCTGAACACTGTTTTCTGCTCCGAAAAACAATGGAGCCACACCCGCGGATTGCCGCCGTGGACCCGTCCCCAAACTTAACCGTGCCGTGCACAGTCTCATCTAGGGCTGCAAACATGCCTCTTTCACCGGTCATATGGCTCCTCGTGCCGGTATCAAAGAACAAGACGCCGTTGGGTGAGGGAAAGGGGATAACTTTCTGTTCGTTGAGGAAGACCGCTTGGGGAGTGGTGATCTCAGTGGTGACCACGTCGGTGACCATGGCCATACGCAGTCCTTGATCATGCATTCATGCTTGTCGCCGCGGACGAGGTTGGCTTGCTCCTTCTTGCTCTGCTGCTCTTCATCTTTGATCCTAGATCGGCAATCCTTCTTCCAATGCCTACTTCTCTCATAGTAATGCCATTTGCCCTTTTTCTTACCATCGAAGAGACACGATCCAGCTGTGCCGCCATTTCCGTTTGCTGGTTTGCCGCCTCTCGCCCGAGGAAGAGCCGCCCCTGAACTGGTACTGGCGCGCTGCCCATTCCTCTGCAGTGAGAAGGAGGCGACCGGCGGACTGAGAGGCGTCGTCGAGGTCGTAGTGGTCATCGCATGCCGAGAAGCGCCCGGCCAGTTCCTCGATCATCATCGTTTTTAGATCGATGAGGGACTCGATGGCCATGGCCATCTTCCGGTACTTGCGCGGCACCACCCGGAGGAACTTCTGGATGGCTTTGTGTTCCGTCACTGGATCACCATACAACTCCAGGTCAGCTACCATGCAGGTGAGAGTGAGACACAGCACGGAATCCTCAACGGACTCGCCGTCCTTGAATCGGAGATCTTCAAACTCCTGGCCGCATACCTGTGCCTTGGCCTCACGCACGTGCTCACTCCCCATCCGAAGAGTCTTGATCGTCTCCATAGCGACCTTGGCGGTGTCCTTGGCTGCCAGGACTCGCATCATCTCCGACCAGCAGTGGAGATAGGCCCCAAGCAGCCCGGGCGGCTGCCTGGGGCATGAGGCTGATTCCCTTTGTATACTGTAGAGAACATTGTAGCTATGCTGCTATAGTACTCAAAGGCTGCCTGGAGCGGCCGGTGGCGTGGCCGAGTCCTGGTGCCGCCACTATCTCAGGCGGCACACCGATGAGGATGATGGAGAGGGCGCGCCAGTCTGATGCGAATTCCCGTTGTCATACTAGCTAGATAAGAGAGTGAGAAGCTCAAGAGAGAGATGGACATGGACGAGCGAGAGATTTGTGCTAGTGAAACTGCGAAACGTTTTCTATTTTCTCATTCCTTTTCTTATGTGATTACAAAGCTCAAAAGCTAAGGACGCGTTTGGTTACCTGCATCGTTTTTTGCCACATTGCATACTTGTCCCAATTGGGCCTGGCTGAGCATATGCAGGACAAAAACTAACATCTGCATGCTGATTGGTTGCCTGCATCCCCTCTAGCCTGCATGTGCTAAAACGAAAGGCCTGCTGTTTGATTGCGGACTTGTTTGAGGGGAAACACAAGTCCGGGTGTTTGGCTACATCCAAGACAGTTGTGTGGTAACCTCCTCCTCGAAGTGGTGAGGTTACCAAAGGCGCACATGAACTACTAACAACTAAACTGGTAGCAACACAACGATTTTAGGCACAAACATAAGTCTTAACCACGTAGAACAAGTTTTAAACCAACATAGAACAATAAGTTCTAAACGAAACGCAAGTCTTAAAGCAAGAACCAACAAGGAACGGTCAAGAGGAGCTCAGGCGGTTGCGGCGAAGGCATTGTCGTGCTCCTTGCACTTGGTGACCACCTCCACGCCCTCGTCGTTGAAGACGATCACCTTCATGGTGTCGGGAGACAGCAGCTTGAACGTCAGTGTGTATCTGATCATGATCTGATGAACGACGGTGAAGGTGGCCCAACCCTGATTATCAAGGGTGACCTTGCCGTTGATCACCTCACCGTCACCCTCCATGCGCAGCCGGTGTTCGTCTTGAGCTTGAACTCTGTAGGGATGGCGGGGAAGTGCTTCGTGAAGTCGAGAGGCAATGACAGACTCTCCAGCTTTGGAGCAAGAATAACCTTGGAGAAGTGGTTGCGTCCTGACTCCTGATGGTAGTGGCCATAGTTCCTCCGCTTCGGGCTTGGGTGATCCTGCACTGGCACTTCGACCAATGGAGGCACAACCTCCTTGCCCTTCTCCAATGGTGGCACCACTTCCTTGCCCTTGTCCATCTGCATTATGAACAACACACAGTTCAATGGTCAGCATTCATTCATATCGTCCTATAACGCTCCTATATGTTAACCCAGCACCGCACTCAAAACCCCTCTGTTTCACCACCTCTCTGAAGGAAATATGCCCTAGAGGCAATAATAAAGTTATTATTTATTTCCTTATTTCATGATAATTTTTTATTATTCATGCTAGAATTGTATTAACCGGAAACTTAGTACATGTGTGAATACATAGACAAACAGAGTGTCACTAGTATGCCTCTACTTGACTAGCTCGTTGAATCAAAGATGGTTATGTTTCCTAACCATAGACATGAGTTGTCATTTGATTAACGGGATCACATCATTGGAGAATGATGTGATTGACTTGACCCATTCCGTTAGCTTAGCACTTGATCGTTTAGTATATTGCTATTGCTTTCTTCATGACTTATACATGTTCCTATGACTATGAGATTATGCAACTCCCGAATACCGGAGGAACACTTTGTGTGCTACCAAACGTCACAACGTAACTGTGTGATTATAAAGGTGCTCTACAGGTGTCTCCGATGGTACTTGTTGAGTTGGCATAGATCAAGATTAGGATTTGTCACTCCGATTGCCGGAGAGGTATCTCTGGGCCCTCTCGGTAATGCACATCACTACAAGCCTTGCAAGCAATGTGACTAATGAGTTAGTTGAGGGATGATGCATTACGGAACGAGTAAAGAGACTTGCCGGTAACGAGATTGAACTAGGTATTGAGATACCGACGATCGAATCTCGGGCAAGTAACATACCGATGACAAAGGGAACAACGTACGTTGTTATGCGGTTTGACTGATAAAGATCTTCATAGAATATGTAGGAACCAATATGAGCATCCAGGTTCCGCTATTGGTTATTGACCGGAGATGAGTCTCGGTCATGTCTACATAGTTCTCAAACCCGTAGGGTCCGCACGCTTAACGTTCGGTGACGATGGGTATTATGAGTTTATGTGTTTTGATGTACAGAAGATAGTTCGGAGTTTCGGATGTGATCACGGACATGACGAGGAGTCTCGAAATGGTCGAGAAATAAAGATTGATATATTGGACGGCTATATTCGGACACCGGAAGTGTTCCGAGTGATTTCGGAGAAAACGGAGTGCCGGAGGGGTTACCGGAACCCCCCAGGGAAGTATTGGGCCTTAGTGGGCTTTAGGGGAGAGAGAGGGCAGCAGCCCAGGAGGTGGCGTGCCCCCTCCCAAGGGGAGTCCGAATTGGACTAGCGGAGGGGGGCGCGGCCCCTCTTTCCCTCTCCCTCTCCCTCTCCCTCTCCTTCCTTCCCCCTTCCCCCTTCCTAGTAGGACTAGGAAAGGATGAATCCTACTCCTACTAGGAGGAGGATTCCTCCTCTCCTTGGGCGCACCAAGGGCCGGCCGGCCTCCCCCCTTGCTCCTTTATATACGAGGGCAGGGGGCACCCTAGGACACACAAGTTGATTGTTCCAAGCGGTGTGCGGTGCCCCCCTCCACCATATTCCACCTCGGTCATATCGTTGCAGTGCTTAGGCGGAGCCCTGCACCGGTAGCTTCATCAACACCGTCATCACGCCGTCGTGCTGACGACGCTCTCCCTCGAAGCTCTACTGGATCGTGAGTTCGTGGGACGTCACCGAGCCGAACGTGTGCAGATCGCGGAGGTGTCGTACGTTCAGTACTAGGATCGGTCGATCGTGAAGACGTACGACTACATCAACCGCGTTGTCATAACGCTTCCGCTTACGGTCTACGAGGGTACGTAGACAACACTCTCCCCTCTCGTTGCTATGCATCACCATGATCTTGCGTGTGCGTAGGATTTTTTTTTGAAATTACTACGTTTCCCAACACTCTCTGTTTCACCACCTCCCCCCTCGGCATGAACTCCAACTCCAACCCCAACCCTTTCCCCTGGGGCATTGGATGGAGGGCCTTCTTCCTTGGGTGCTCTCTCGGTGACAACAAGAAAACAAGATGCAGAATCCTTCTTGATGAAGACGACCGTGCAAGACCAATCCTTCTTGATGAAGACGATGAG